>NC_046663.1:32424767-32442664 GCF_010883055.1 Belonocnema kinseyi | reverse complement strand
TTTCTGAAGGATTAAAAAAACTTGAAAAGCGATTGACCAAGTGTATAGAGCTACAAGGAGATTATGTTGAAAAATAAAAAAAAATTTACCCAAAAAAAATTGCTTTTATACTTCATTCTAAGGACTTATTGAACTACCCTCGTACTTTGTCAGATATATTTTTTTTGGTAAAAGATAAATTATTTACTAAAAAAGTTGCGCTACTGAAAAGTTGAATTATTTGTTTGAAAATTAATCTTTTCCTTTTTGGTTGAAATATGAACATTCACCGAGCTTTAAACTTTTTATAAAAAATTGATCTTTTTTGGTCCTAGATAAAATTTTCACTATTTGATTTAAGATTCATAATTTTAGTAACAAACTCATGCATCAGCCAACTTCTTTTTAAAGAAGAAATTCTTGTAACAAATAACTGTATTTGCAGAATATGTAACTATTATTATTTTCTTAATTAAAATTAACATTTTAAGCTAAAAAACCGTATGATATGAAAAAAGTCAAAGGAAAAACAACCTTGACTTTTGAATGCCGCACAAGATTATAATAACAAATTTTGGAATTTCTTCGAAAAGCTAAAAGTTCTTATTTTGATCCCACAAAAAAGAATCAAAAATTCCATTTTGCGGTAAACCTATACAAGATAAAAAAAATTAATAAAATAAAATTTGCGCTCTGAAGGATTCTACAATTTTTTAAATAATTACTTTTTAAATGACGCGTTGTTTTTGTTCTTACCCGTAAAAAAAACATTCAAAATAAAAAAATTAAATTTTTGGACTAACCACAGAAGCTACAAAAAATGAGACAAAACTTATTCACCAGAAAAAGGGCTACCAATTTTTAATAATGATTTTCTTACAGGATGTACAGCTTTTGATTTAATCGTAAAAAGAAAATTTCAAATAAACAAATTAAGTTTGTTATAAACTCTTTTTACAAAATTATACTACAAATAAAACATAAACTTTTTGGAAAAATGACATAAGACACAATAAGATTTTATTTAATGCATATTGTGAATGGTAATATTATAAATTTATTGAAATAATATAAATAAAGTTTTCGTTGGAACCGAAGGAGCATTAACAAAAGAGAATTCACAATTACCAAATGACAATAGTGTTGTGAGGTGAAGTTTTCACAAATTTGTTCGTTGCATTAATGCGTTAATATTTTTAACCAAATATAGTAGTGAAATTTTCAGTTCAAAAAATTAACAAAATAGAGAAACGATTTCTCAACAAAACAGTTTAAATTCTTAACCAAAATAAATGACATTTTTATTAAAAAGTTGCATTTTCCGAAAACTATAACATTTCTACGGTCACGGATGAGTTTTTATATGAAAAGAAATAGAATTTTCGACCAAAATAAACAATTTTCAACCAATAAAGCTAAAATTTTCACAGTGTATACGAATTTTTAATTAATCAATTGAAACTTACAAAAAGAAGATGGATTTTCAACGAAAAATAAAATTAGTAAATTTTTTATTTAAAAAAAAATTACTTTCAACCAAATAAAATGAAATTTATTAACCAAATATTTAAATTTCGGACCAAACAGATGAATTTTCAAGCAACAAAATTTATTTTTCTAGCAAAAAGATGAATTTTGAAGGAAGGGGTTAAATGTTTAGTTCAAAATATTAATTGTCAAATATAAAGAAAATTATTTTTTAACTCCGTAATTGATATTTCTACTAAAATGAATTGTGCCTTAACTAAACATTTGCTTTTTTTTAAGAAAGTGAAATTTCAACGATAACGGATGAACTTTTATACAAAAAATACGGATTTTAAACCAAACGGGTAATTTTCTATCAAAACATATAACTTTAAAAACAAGCAGTGAAAACTTCTACGAAGAAAAATGTATTTTCAATGAAAAATGGAGTAAGTAAATTTTCGGTTAAAAAAATTAATGTTTAATAAAGGGCACGAATTTTCAATATACACCTAAATTTTTAATAAAACAGTTAATTTTGAACAAAATAGTTTGATTTTCAAACAATGTAAATATTTTTTAAACGAAAAAGTACATTTTAATCCTTAACCAAAAAATGATTGATTTTTAACAAAAAATGGAAACAGTTTAATTTTCAGTTAAGAATTTCAATTTTAAAAAAGAAAAATGGATTCTCAACAAAATAATTAAATTTTTAACAAAATAGTTATATTTCCAAACAACGAAATTAATTTTTAACCAAGAATATTAATTTTTAACAAAAAGAGGTGAAATTTTAATAAAACACTTGCTTTTTAAGAAAACGGTTGCATTTTTTCCAAAAAATATGAAATTTCTGCGATAACGGATAATTAATTAAAACAAAAAGATGAATAGTCAACTAAGTAGATCAAGTTTTTAACAAAAAAGCTAAAATTTAAATGAAAAATATGAATTTCAAATCAAATAGTAAAATCTTTAACAAAAAAAGAATGGATAAAAAAATGAAATAGTAAAATATTCAGTTAAAAATAGTAATTGTGTGTAAGATAGATATTCAACAAAAATTAAATCTTGATTGCATTTAGAATAATAATTCCTTTTTTAATATTTAAATATTCCACCTTTCTTTCAGATTTATGTAATGGTTTAATGGACTCTTTCAAAATCAGTTAAAATTTTGAAAAAAGTTTGAAATCAACAAAAAGCCAACTATGTGTTTAAAAATAAATTAAAATAATTGGTAAATATGATATTATTGGAAAAAATTCGATTAAAAAAAACTTACATTAACTAAAACTCGTCTTCTAAACACCAGCGTATAAAATTCTACGGACATGATATTTAGAACTGTTTGATGTTCACTGATACGGTTTGTCTGAAATGTATTATTGGCTGTACAAATAGTTATTTAATGAGGCTTTGAATTTTAAACTATCACGCTCGTAAAAACAGTGAACACCTGGTTAAAATTAAATTTTTAACAAAAAAGATTTATTTTAATCTAAAATTACGAGTTTTAACCAGAAAAGACCTATTTTTAAACAAATAATTTAATTTTAGACCACCGCGAATTCTTATTCAAAATAATGAATCTTTAGGAACAAAAAAATTGTATTTCTGACAAAGTAGTTCATCTTTTCGAATTTTTGACACAAAATAAATAAGTTGGTATTTCAACTTAAAAAATATTTTAATTTAAAATGAAAAACAGTGAAATTCAATACAAAGGAGAAAATTTGAACGGAATGGTTGTATTTTTAAACTAAACAGTTGAGTTTTCAACAAACAAGAAGTTTTAGATATTTGTAAAATTTGTAGCCAAAGAATCTTTTAGGAAATTTCCAAAATCTTATGTATTCTAAAAAACCATTCCACATATTCTGAAATTCCACGAAATTAATTGAAACTACATGACAATTTGTTTCTTGGGATCTTTCAGAATACACTAAAATAATTTAAAATTCCTTGAATATATTAAAATATATTTTTAAATTCTTGAAATCTTCTGAGAAACTCTAAAATATTTAAAATCCTTTCACTTTATTAAAGTTAATCGAAAATTCTTTAAAATCTTTGAAAATACCTTAAAATATTTTAAATCCTTCTGAATCCCTAAAATTTATTTTAATCTGTTGAAAACTCTTCAAAATAATTTAAAATATCGTAAAATCATTATTATAATTTAATATCCTTGAAAGTGCTTTTGAATATTTTGAAATGTCTTCGATTTTTTAAAATCCGATGAAATTCTTACTTTTTTAGATACATTTTTTCAAATGTAAAAAATATAAATAAATATAAAAAATATGTGAAAAAAGTTAAAAATGAAATAGTTGATTTTATATTAGTGAAAAAAGCAAAATTGTTATTTCCATTATGCGCTCTTGAATACTTTATTGCAGTGAAACATTTTAAAATGGTTAGAAGTTAAAAAATCGGTTTACATCATAAAAAAGTAAGCGACTATTTAAAAATCATTAAACTTTAGAAAAGCGAGTGAAGTATTATTTTAATATTTAAAAATGTATTGGCTTGAAACCAACTTTTTTATAATTCGCAAGGTAGCCTCTGAAGTCGAAAAAAAATTGGAATCATTTCCTAGTTTAAAAAAAATGTACACCAGTCAATAAAACTCAAAGTTTAAGTTTTAAAAACTAAACTTTTTTTATATAAAGTGCTTAAGACTAAATTGCAAATTAAATAATTCAAAATGGAGGTTTTATAAAAAATGAGCATCACGGATTTAGAAGCCCTTAACATTTTTTTATTTAAAAGTTTGCCACGTAAAATTTAAGTAGGAAAAAATGTACATTTTTCTTATCTTGTTTAACTTTATTCGAATAAGGAAAACTTGAAAGACTTCAAAAATAAGATTTTAAAATTTAGGGTTCTGATCTGCTAAATTAAAAACGAAATAATTTCTTAATTTTATCATTTCAAACTCTAAGTTTAAAAAATTCTAAAATTGAACTCTTATTCTTTGCTTTTCTAAAATGTCTTAAAACGTCAATACTGTTATATTAGAGTTTATAAATTATGAGATCGATAACTGGACATAAAAATCAAAAATCATTTTTGTTTAGACTATAGCATTAAAAAATTAACCAAAATTATAGAAATCTGTGGCCATCACAATGCTTTCTGTCAATTATTTTTAAATTTTGAATCTTTTTAATGACATAAAGCCTTCTGAATAATCCAATACTATAAAATAAAAAATGTCAAACGTTTAAAATTCTAAAACTAGAAATTTTCAAGAATGAAAGATCCAACTTATTTAAAAATTAAATATTGTTATGTTGCAAGAAAATCTGAAGGATTGGATAAGTTTTTCTACTAAAATTAAAAAAATTTTAATAAGTTACCTGCAATTTATTTAATCCGAGTTTCAAAATATTGCCGCCATACTACGTTTTATAATGATTGCTATAATCATTTATTAGCAGATTTTACTCTTTCAAACAAAAAATATGTCAACAATATAAATTCAGAGAAAATTTTAAATGAATGAAATCTTCGGAAATCTGAAAGAGATCCTTGGGAATTCTTTTAAATATCGAGGAATTTTCTGAAACACACCAAACAAAAAGGATCTTAATGATAAATGAAAAGACGTGAAATTTAACTAAAATTATGAATCTATAAAAAAAGTCAAATTTGTAACAAAATAGTTCAATTTTCAACCAAAGAACCTTTCAAGAAATTTGTTAAAAGCTTATAGATCCTATAATATTATTCCATATATTCCTAAATTCTAGAAAATTCTCTAAAACCAATAAAAACGTTTCAAAATCCCAAAATAATTTTTAAAATATCGCAGATATTTTGGCAATAACTGACAAATTCAATGTGTTGGGAGAATATCTGCTTAAGGGGTTCGCACAGGAACTTTAATGTTAAAAATTTTTCTTTATATTAATAATTATTTTAATAATTCAAATTTTTCACACATAAATATTGAGATCAAATATTATTATAAAACATCTATTTCATTAAAATTCCATCGTTAATATGGCTGGTACAGCTGCCTGAAGTTAGCCCTGCCAAAATCTGGTTGACATGGTATCTCCATTTCAGCGCATCAGAAGTAAAATAATTCGCAATATTATTGAAGAGTAGAGTTGTAGTTATGGTCGCGACCTCAGAAATCAAAACTAAAAAAAAATACAAAATGGCGAATTTGAAAATTATATAACTTTTTTACCATAAATTGTTTCAAAAAGGCTTAAATTTTAATCAATAAGAAATCTGGCGGTTGGGAAGATAAGCACACATGTGCAGAATAAGGTGTAAAAATTTCAGCCCGGTCAGTCCTGTATTTTTTTTAAACATGTCAACCAGGTCGAAAAACGTTGTTTCGAGAAAAACGCGTTTAAATTTTTGCATTTATAAAAATACTCGTTCGGCGCTCTCGAGACATTGGCATTCTTTTGTATTTGTTTCATATGTTCCGTAATTTTCTGCTCAAATAAACAGTTCCACAGAATCTCTACATATATTTGATACAATAATTCGTCATTTTTGGAAAATCGATTTTTTTAAAGTTCCTGTACTACGCACTTAATGAAATTCTGCAATTAATAAAGATTGTTCTTTTAAACGCAAGCTTATAAAATTCTAGGTATATCATTTTGAGAACTGTTTGATTTTCACTGATACGGACTGTCTAAAATGCAGTATTTAATGTGCAAATAGTTATTTTAATGAGGCATTTCATCTCAACCTGTTACGCAGTTATAAAACAGTAATTATATAAGCGAAATGATTCCTGAAAAATCGTATATTTTTCCTTACGACATTTTAAACGAGTCAGTTTGATCAACTTCAGAATAAAATGTGATTGTTCGGTGCTCTTGTGCTAATTTACATACTTTCCTTCCACGAAACTGGTAAGTATTATAATCATTATAATTTTCTACTCAAGACCTGGATCATATTTTTTTTTTGATGTGAAGAGTTTTATCTACAAGGTCTATTCAAAAAATACGCCGATTGAGGTCATAAAAAAAGTACTTTATGTTTCCACTTGTAGAAACAGTCCTGGTATGCTTCTTTTGTGATGGCTTTCAGCTCCTTCGTCGTATTCGCCTTAATCTCCGAAATTGTCTCAAATCTTCTTCCTTTGAGGGGTTTTTTTAGTTTTTGGAACAAGAAAAAGTCACAAGGAGCAAGATCAGTTGAGTATGGGTGGTGGGGAATAACAGTAATCGAGTGTTTGGCCAAAAACTCACGAGTTCTGAGTGCTGAGTGAGCTGGAGCGTGGCACAAATTTCGCAATGACGCGGTGCATCTTCAATTTTTTGGTCAAAATCTCGTAACAAGATCCAACTGATATCCCGCACTCTTTGGCAAGCTCCCTAATGGTCAGACGTCGATTTTCGCACACCAGGGTGTTGATTTTGTCAACATGTGGGTCGCCAGTTGACGTTGAAGGACGCCCAGGACGCTCATCGTCGTCAATCGACTGTCGGCCACCCTTGAAATGTTCATGCTGCTTGAAACATGCAGTACGCTTCATGGCAACATCACCGTAGTTTGTGTTGAGAATGGCAAATGATCTGGACGAACTTAGCGACACCAAGCGGATTCTCCTGAAACCAACTAGAGCCGCGAAATTCAAACAGTTCGCGTATTTTTTGAACAGACCTCGTATATTTTCCTATATTTGTGTTTTTACAGATGCATCAGGTTCGGTGACAAACATCTTCACTGGAAAAAAGTCTTCTGAAGAAGATAAAGAGAAAATAAATCCACTTGCGACTTCTAGACTCCACACGCCATCATCTCCGACATATAATCAAACTTCAATAGCGCGTCAGGCTCTGGATTTAAATGTTTCTCCCTCCTAATAGTACACAATCTCCTCATCAACAAAGCTCAACAGGTGCAAATTTATCAGTTCATACGGAGCAGATATAATGAGCTTATTATATATTCCTTTCTTTTACAGAAGTATTAGATCTTATCAACAAATTCAAGACAAAGCATAAGTATCCTCAAATTGCTTCGCCTTCTCTGAAAAATGACAATTTACACATGATTGAGCCGGAACATGTGCGATTAGTGCGAAGAAGAAGGAACAAGAAACCAGAAGGTAAGCTTTTAGGAAAACATCTGAGCAAAGAATATTGACAAAAATCTGAGGCCAAGAATGGTTAAAATTCAAAACACTTTCAATTATTCTTAAAAATTCTTAAATATTTCCAAGTATTTCGAAAAGTTCCGAATTATTGGAACAAAATCAAATATTTTCACATGCTTTAAGGTGACACGGGTGAGTTGGTACAATTGCCATCAATGAGATTAAGAGGAGACCCGCAAGCAGAAGGTAAGCAAACTAGTAAAAATTCAGAAGGAGAAGATATCGGTATACAGAACCAAACGAAAAAAATTTTCGTTTGGTTCAATCAATGAAAGTTTTTGTTCAAATCGTTTTTGGTTTGATCAAGGAAAATTTTTGTTTGAATCGTTTTGTTGCTTGTAGAAAATATTTGATTGACTTAACAACATTTTTTATTAGGTCTACCAAATAATCTAAGAGATCATTTTACTAAAATGAAAAAATAAAGATTTCGTGTATTCAACCAAAATAATTTGTTAAAAGCATCTTAAAAGAGTAACTTTGCGAAGAAAATTAGAAGGATTGCATTTTGGTGAGCCTTATCAAAATGAGTGATCTGGAAACAGAATCGATTGAGATTCAGTGATTATGTGAAAAATGCGTAAGATTACTTAAATCTTTGTGTGCCTACGATTGCGTGATTAAATTTTTGATTACAAAGAAACAGAACGATTTTTGTAATCAAATAAACAAACGATCCTGCACACAATTTACACTAAATGGCTGCCGTAAAATTTTCTAGTCTTGTGATATTTCATATTTTAACAAACTACTAAATAATTCACATAAAATGACACAATTCCATGGTAAGCCATTTTCAATATGCATTTTGCGGGCTCGTTTACGTCTAGGTTAACTAGAAGTCAAAAATCAAACAAATTCCTTGCTTGAACTACTTATTTAAATTACTTTTTACACTTCTTTGAATACCTATTACACTTATTTCAATTAACCAAAATATTCTCTTGGATTGAGCAAGATTTTTGTTTGGATTAACCAAAACTTTTACTATGAACAAGCAAAATATTTGCTAGTATAAACCAGAAGATATGGTACAATCAAACAGATTTTACTAACAAAACAATTTTCTTGAGTCAACTACATATTTTTGGGCATAAAATAAATATAATCTATGGTTGACTCAACCAAAATTTTGTATATTTCACCAAACCTTTTTCTGGGCACATATATATTCCAAGAACTCCTTGTATTCAAAAATATTCCAAAATCTGCTGTGACAGAAAAACAAAAGATAACATTTACATCAATTTTAGTGGAAAGATTCGCTGCAACAGTAATGAACCTGATCGAATAAATTTTACATGAAACTGAGATAATTTCGAGTTTTTAAGCTGTCTGGGAATAATTTTTCAGTGGAACACTGTCGTCCGCTATGTAATTGACAGCAGCGCGAAGAACGTGAAAAAATACGTTTCAAATCGTTCTCTGTGAGTATAATTATTTTTAAAATAATAATTCATTAGGCAAAAAATATTCTCAAATCTAGTATATTTGGAAAATGCAGTTTCTCGGACAATATTCAAATCATTTGGATCAGATTTGATAATTTTTGTATTTATCAGCATTTCTTTTACAAAAGCAAAAAAGTTAAGACTCGACTTGGCACAACTTAAAAGTCTTTATGGTCCACCTCGTAAAAATATTCAACAAAATCCTATACGAAAATCTGAACATAATCAGCTAAGACATATCCGGAAATCTGAAATGTTCAACTTTAAACTGTATCTCAGAAATCAGGATTCTTTAAAAACAATTACTTCTCCAGCAAAACCACCTCCTGCTTTGTAGGAATTATATCAAGCTGTAGCGCCAGATGAATATCAGAAAATAAAAACAATAAAAAAAAATGATGCAAGGCGAAAAAGAGTTTCATATTCTTCTAATGAATTTAGCGAAAAGTTTTAACGTCCAGAAAATAATATACGGGATGATAAACAATAGTTAATTAAAAATTATATAAGCCGCTTTAATAATACATACTAGAATTTTTTAAGTCTAGATCCTTATAATAATCCTAATCCTCATTATTATTTAGATCATCATGAATGTTCAGGATTGATATGACCATACTGCCTAACTTGCTGCTATTGTCAACATCCTTGCACAATTTATATATGTGTATTTTTAAATAATGCTTTCTTATGCAATACTTTCCAAAATAAATACATTACTCACTGGCATTACTCTACCTATTGTATTTTCTTTTTTATAAACTGGGCTTATTATAATAGAGTTATTAGAAATTCATTTGGTACTTTTTGAAATATTTTTTTATCCTAACTGGAGATGAATATATACTTGCGTGAGTCGAAATTTTATGATCTCTTGTTTTATACATTAATAATAAAATCAGTCACCTTTATTGACAAAATAATGGCTTTAGCATGTCATATCGGAATTCTCATCGCGCGCTCTGCGCGCGGTTCGCTTCACTTGCAAGCTTGAGCGAGCCTGAGGTGCGCAACTCTTGGTTCTCGCACTGCGCGCTCGATAAAAAAAATCTGCCCGCCACGTGAGCACATTCTCATCACGCGCTTTGTGCGCGGCGTGCAACTATTGGTTCTCGCTCTGCGCGCTCGATAATATATTTCACTACGTGCTCGGTTTTTCTATGAACCCCACATTTGTGCGCAAGCATGTTTAAATTAAAAGTCAAAGCATGGGCAACTGTCATTTGGTGATTGTGAATTCTCTTTTGTTAAAGCTCCTTCGTCTTGAACAAGCACACTCTCACCACGTATATCATGATTCGCACTTGATTTCGTTGAAAATACTAACTTTTCTATATTATCAAATGTATCAAATGTATATTATATTTATTTCTGTACCTCGCTCTGGGCTGTTCATTCAGAAATTGCAAAATAAACTACAAATCTTATTTTTAATGATTATTTTAATATTTGTTTCTTATTTTGCATTACATTTTATTATAAGCTACTCTCAAAAATGTTAATAATCTCAATAAATTTATATTATAACTATTCACAATATGCATTAGTATTGGAACAATAGTATTTTTATCGTCTTATTTTCATCAATAAAAAGAATGTGCATTCTATTAAAATAAACATTATTACTAAACATTTCACTGCGACTTTTATTGTTTTTCCATAATTTTAATTTTTTTGTATTCAATGTAAATGTAATTGAGGCAAACATGTTTAGTTAAATTACTTTTGTTTTTGAATATTGTGTGTCTCTTGTGTCGTTTTTTTAAAAAAAATTATTTTATTTTTTACGATTGAAAGAAAATCTACTCGTCCTATCGAAAAATAATAAATAACAAATGTATAGATTTTTTGTGGTGAACAACTTTAGTCTGTTGATTTTAATTCGTGCCTTGTGCAATTATTCAAAAAAATTGTGTTTTTAATTTTGAATTTTATTTTTTATGATTGAAATAAAAACTACGTGTTCTATGAAAAGTGCTTCATGACAAATTTGAATTAGTTTTCGCTATTTTTTGAAAGAGCAATTTTTTTTATTTATTTTTTTCATAGCTTGTGTCTTCTGTCCAAACCTTAAATTTTTTTATTTGTAAATTCTCATCGTGACACTCGCGCTGTGCGCTCGATTTCCAATAGACATTTTTAAACAGGTTTTGTTGAATTTTTTTCTCGTAACTTTCGTCGTTTTTCCACACATTTTATTTTATTTTTTTGATCGTTATTGTTTACGAATAAAACAAAAAGTACGCGTCCTATCAAGAAGTTATCGTTAACGAAATACTAGATCTTTTTTAGGATAACAATTTTTGTTGATTCATATTTTTTTGTATCCTGCATAGTTTGTCCTGGAAATGGATTTTTTTTATTTTTAATTATTTTTTGTGCAATAAAAATGTGAATTTTCGATTTTTGAAGAGAATTCAAAAAATTTTTATGATAATCTTGTAGGGCTTTGAAAAAAAAAATTTTATTTTCTAGACTTTTTTTCATATCGTGCGCTTTGGCTTCAAATTTTGATTTTCAGTTGTTTAAAAAATTTTTGAAAATGCTATAACTCTGACAGTTTTCTTTTTATCGAGAAAAGTCATTTGTATAAATTGTTTGTTCTTTTTAATATTATGAATATCCGTACATAGAACTTTCAAATTCAGAAAAAAGTGGTCTCAAAAATATTCAAAATGCGCTCACTTTTTGAATTTTTATCAAAAATGGCTGGTTCACGAACTCGTCCTTTGTTTTAGGACCTAAAAAAAGTGTGCCAAAGAAGGATTTGATTCGTGCAGTTTTACGAGAGTTATCGTGTTTACGGACGGACAGACAGACCTTATCGTAAAAACATGATTTTCGGATTCAGGGGGTATCAAAACGTAAAAATCCGTTGAAAAACTGTTGTTTCAAATTTTGGAGAAATCTAATACTTTCGCAATCATAAATCATGAGAATGTAAAAATTTCACTAAAGCTGTTAACATGTCAACCAAAGGTATTAATTTAAAAAATTATATATCTTTAAGCAAAAAATTGAATGTTTATTAGAATAGTTTAGCATTGAATAATCAGATAAATAATCAATAAATAGTTACATTTGAAATAAAAAAACTAAAATTTGTATAAAAACATGAATTTTCGACTAAAATAATGCAATATTTTAATTGGATCAATTGAATTTTTAGGTTAAAAATTTAATTTTTTCCAAAAAAGACAAATATTCAAGAACATACAGAAATTTTCATTGAAATCGGTAAATTGTCAACTTTCAAATCTACGTATTCCACTACAAATGGAATAGTTACATTTTTATTTAAAAAATTGAATAATATTGTTTAAAAAACTAATTTTCAACAAAATCATAATATTTTGAACCAAAGACAAATCTTTTTCATGATAAATATGTGTCTAAAATATTTTTTTCTTATCCAAGCATTTAATATTTGTCAATCAAGAATTTTTTTTTAAAGATAAATTAAAAAAAAATTAAATTGTCAGCTACAGTAGATGAATTTTTAATAAAAATGGAATAGTTGAGCTTTCAGTTGAAAAATTAATAAATGTCTGTATTCGTTATAAGAGATAATAAATTTTGTTAAAGCCTATACCAGTTTTTGAATATTAAAAGTTACATTTTACCAGAGAAAATAGCTTCCTAGCTAATGATATGAATTTTTAACTAAATTGATCAATTCAGAACAAAAATTGTAAACGGCAGTAGTGTGATAAAAAAGATAATATATTTAAATTAAAAACATTTGATTTTAGCTATCTACACATGTACGTGAATTTTATATACGAATAAATTAAAAGAATGCAATGACAAGAAATCCAGTCATATTTTATTGAAAGATATTTCGGTTTTATTATTTTTTATTATTTTGTTAAAAATTTATATTTTTTGCTAATGATTTTGTTTCTATAAAATTCTTCATTTTTTCAAAAATTCAACAATTTGTTCAAAAACACAGCTGCTTGTTTAAAAAAAAAATTATGAAAATTTGACCAATTGTTTCAAAACGTATCTTTGTGGGTTGAAAAATCAACTCTTTAGATTAAATTGAATAAAATGATCTTTTCGTAGAAAATTCTTATCCTTTGTTAAAATTTTGATGAAAATAGTTGAATTTTTAATTTAATAACTAAATATTTAACAAAATAATAAAATTTTAACATATAAAAGAAGAATTCTGAAATGAAATTTTACTAGTAGACTGTTCAACATAGAATAATCAAATTTTCCTTCTATTTTAGTTAAATTTTAATATGAGATAAATCAAAATAGTTTTTGTGCTAAACATTAGACCTCTGCAGAAGCAAGATTTTCTTTCTTATAAGAATTAAAAAAATATTTTGAGTAAATTTCCTGTGATAAAAAACATTGATTTTCAAGAAAAAAGTGTAAAACTTGCGAACATATACTATTTTAACAGACAATTTTCGTACTTTTATTTTATAAAAAGTAAATAATCCGTAAATACATGTTTTATTCCAAGCCAAACCAAAAATCGTTAAATTTTTAACAAGATGATAAATTTTTATCTAAAATTAGGAATTTTTAACTAGAAAAGACTGATTCTTAAACCAATATTTAAATTTTTAACTAACGAGAAAAATGTTTAACCAAAATAATGAATCTTTAGCAAAAAAAAAATATTTTCTAATAAAGTAGTTCATCTTTTTGAATTTTTGACTAAAAATATAAAAGTTGGTTTTTTGAAAAACAAGAAATATTTTTATTTTAAATTGAAAACAGAGGAGTTTAATAAAAAGACCAAATTTCAACAAAATAGTTGAATTTTTAAACAAATGATTGAGTTATCATCCTAGAAGATGAATTTCCAAAAAAAAATAATGAATTTGAAACCAAAATTGACAAATTTTTAACAAAATAGTTTTATTTTAAACCACAGAATCTTTCAGAAAAATTCATAATATCTTATAGATCCTATAAAATTGTTTCGTATCTATCTAAATTAAGAAGTTCTCCAGAACCATAAAGAAATTTGTTCCTTGGAATTTTTCAAAATACCCTAAAATCTGGAAAATCCTTTAAATTTTTTTAATCCTTTGAATTTATTAATATTTATAAGAATTTTTTAAAAGCTCCTAAGAAAACCTTTAAGTCTTTTAAAACATTTCACTTTACTGAAATTTATTCGAAATTCTTTAGAATCTTTGAAAATTCCTCAAGGTATTTTAAATCTTTCGAAATCCCTGAACTTTACTTCAATCTATTAAACAATTTTTAGAACCATTAAAAATATCATGAAATATTTATAATAATTTGAATTACTTGAAAGTCCCTTGAAATATTTAAACTTGTCATCGAATTTTGTAGATCCTCTGAAATCATTAAATTCTTGTTAATATATTTTTTAAATACATTAAAATATGAAAAGATCTCAAGAAATTACGTAAAATCTAATGATAACCGGGAAATTTTTTTGATATATTTTAAATCCAACCAAATATTGTAAGAATCTGACAAATTTCAATGCCTCTTTGAGTTTCTTCAGAATACCTTAAAATGATTGAAATCCTTGGAAACCTGTTAAAATTTCTTTAAATTCTGCAATAATTTGTTTAAAAATTTAGAATATCTCAAAATCCTGCAACTATCTTTAGATTTATCATTTTAGATCAAAATGATCTCTTCGGTTAAAATTTGAACTATTTTGATGAAAATTCTTCTTTCAGGATTGAAATTAAAATATTTTGACAAAAATATCACCATTTTTGTTTAAAAGTTCAACTGTTTGGTTGAAAATAAATTAGCTAGTTTACATTTTTCTTGGTTGAAATATCATCTATTAAATGTTTTTGATGATAATTATTTTCTAGATGAAAGTAGAATTATTTAGTTGAGAATTTTTATTTTCGGTAAAATTTTAACTATTTCTTGTTTGATATAAAATCATTCTTATTTCAATATTAACTGTTACATTTTGCGTGTGAGAATTCATCTTTCATGATTGAATAAAATTCGAGTACTTGGCTGAAAGTTTTAACACTTTAACACTTTGTTAGATTTTTTTCAATCGTAAAAGAAAAACTTAAGAAAAAAATTTGTTTATCATTTGAAAAATTACACAAGGTAATTGGTTTAATAACCAATTTTTCTCTATGTTGTACAGTTTTTATTTGTTATAAAAATAATATAAAGAAAATGTGTATGTTTCAATAGAAAATTATTTATGATTTTTGTATTCATGATAAGTAATATTTGTACTTTATTTTGCAATATCTAAATAAGCAATCCCAGGATAAAAAGTCTATGACAAAAGTTCCGTTAAAGCCCAAAAAGTTTTGACAAACGAGATTTAACTATAAACAATAACTGAATAAGCAATATCAGGATAAAAATCCCAGGATGGAAATTCCGTTAAAGCCCAAGGAGTTTCAACAAAAGAGATTTCACTATCACGGAATTAATTTTTTAATCACAAAATTTTATCAGTATCATTAGAATTAAACTTTAATAATGGAGACATCATAGTTTAAAATTCTTTTGAAATAAAGTAAATAGAGGTACTTTTCACAAAAATAAGAAAATAAATTCTTTTAAAGAAAGTTTATGTTTTGAAATTGAATTCAATATGAAACGATTAAAATTCGTAACCTTCCAAGTCGAAAGATTGTAATTTGATTATTTAACCCTAATTTTTAACCAAGAAAATTTATTTTGTACTAGAAAACGAGAATTTTCGATAAGACTTAGAAAGACAAAATCGAATATTTAACTCAATAGTTCTCATTTCAACCAAAGAGATGATTCATTGACTAAAATTATGAATCTTTAACAAATACAAATTATTTTCGAAAAAACTTCAGCTTTCAAACTAGTAAATAAATTTTGAAACTAAAAAGAAAAATTTTCTAAAAAAATTTAAATTTTGGAATTCCAACCAAAAATGAGTTAAATTTGAAATTTAAAAAACAGACGAATTTCATTCGAACAAACAAAAACGAAATTTTTATAAAAGATAGAAAATTGCAATAAATTTCACAATGACTTTCTGAAAATGTTGAATCTTTGAAAATACCTTGTAATATTCGAAAAACTCTATGAATTAAAAAATCCTATGAAATCCCTTAAATCCCTTGAACTGTTTAAATTACTGTGAAATCCTTCAAAAATTCTGCAAAATTAATTATAGTACCTTATCGAGAGCCTTTAAAGGAAATTCTTTAAAACAGCATTCAATTTTGGAAACTCTGTACAATGCCCTGAAATATTTTTAAATCTTTGACGATTTTTTAAGCTACTGAAATTCAATAGCAATCTTTTGACATTTTGTGAATTTATTGGAATTATTAAAAGTACACTTAAATCTTAAATTCTTAAATCCTTAAATTCTTAAATCTTGAATTCTTTCTAATCCATTTTTTTAATTTGTTAAAATCCGCTGAAATATTTGACTTGATATCAAATCTATTTTCGCTTCTGTAAATATAAAAGACAAATAATCACGCGAAAAATATATTACAATTTGAATTTTATCGTAAATATTTGTTTAGTTGATTGTCTGGTGGAAAATAATGATCATAAAGTTTTAATTTTTTATTTGAAGAATCGAGAAGTTTATATCAAAAGGTACACACTAAATATTAAAATTATTATAAAATAAGAGCCTACTGATTTGTCTCCCATATCTAATAAAATTAGCTAAAAATAAGCAAATCGCTTAAAATTTTAACTCAAAAAGATGGATTTTCAATCAATTAGTCAAAGTTTCTAAAAAACTTTTTTGCAAAATAAGCAGCTCTATTTTTAACCAAATTATTGAATCTTCAAGGAAAGAAGAGGATCTTTAGAGAAATATTTTATTTAAACTATTCAAATATGGCCTAAGAAGTTTTAAACAATAATGGACTAAATAAATTTATAACAAAATGATTTAAAAAATAACCTTCAATAAAAAAATAGTTGGATATTTTTTTATTTGGTTCTTTTAATTTAGTTCGCATATAAACTTTACATAAATGTGTAGACAATGGATTGGAAAATAAATAATGATATTTAAACTTGAAAAACAATTATTGATTTTTCTTTAAATTGTTTTTATTCTTCCAAGATTATTCTGAGAGACCCAGGTTTTCAACATTTTGCAACTGCGTAATAGTTTCAGGGCGAACGCTTCATTGAAATAACTAATTGTATGGTAAATAATTCATTGTAGAAACTACTTTTGAAACACAAATTTTAATTAATTCCAGGGTTTTATTAGGAATATTCTGCCCAATACTTCCGCAATAATTTAATAAATATAACCCGTTAAAAAATATAACTTTTCACCAAAAGCAGTTTGATTTTGT
This sequence comes from Belonocnema kinseyi, assembly GCF_010883055.1. Classification (NCBI taxonomy): domain Eukaryota; kingdom Metazoa; phylum Arthropoda; class Insecta; order Hymenoptera; family Cynipidae; genus Belonocnema; species Belonocnema kinseyi. Next base: position 32,425,319 of record NC_046663.1, on the reverse strand, counting down.
TATTGCATACTAACAATTTGTCAAAATCCATATTTTCGACTGAAATCAACTGTTTCAGATCTGAAATTGAAATATTTTTTCATTATAATGACAACAATTACATTTTTTTCTAGAATTTATAACAGTAGTTGAAAAGTCATTTAATTAGTTGAAAAACTATTTTGTTCCTTTTAATTTAATTTCTAGCATAAAAAACTGGTACAAGATTTAACAAAACTCAGCTATTTTGATTGAAATTCATCTTTTACAGCTGAACAAAAAATCTTCTTGGTTGAAAACTATTGAATTCTTTTTTGAAAATTTAACATTTTAGATAAAGATTTACAATTTTAAAAAACTCATCTCTTTGGTTAAAGATTGAACTATTTTGTTGAGAATTCTTGTTTGCTGTCAAAAAAAAAATTTTAACTGAAAATTCAACTACCCTAGTTAAAATACTGCATTATTTTAGTTTTTAGTACCAATTTTAGTTTTTTTGTTTATTCGAAATGCAATTTTTTGGTTGATTATTTAAGTGTTTTGGATCAAAATTTAACTATTTCAGTAAACATA
>NC_046663.1:32411730-32424667 GCF_010883055.1 Belonocnema kinseyi | reverse complement strand
CTATTTTATTAAAAATTTGTCTAATTAGCTGACAAATCAACTATTTTGTTAAAAATTCATCTTTTGAGTTAAGAATAATAGAATTCATAACTAAAAAGGTAATCATGTAGAGGAAGCAACTGCCACCAAATATAAATACAAGGCAAACAAATTGCTACCATGAATATTATACCAGTTTCACCGCAAAACTTTATTTTTAATTTTCTCTAATTTCCCACTGACTAATTATTGAGTTAAAAAAAATGTTGTTCACTAGGTTCGTTTTTCCCTCATCAGGGTTGTTTGGCCTGTGAAGTTTTCAAAAAAAAATTGCAGTCCTAAATTGGGGATTTAGACAGGACCAAACTATAAACGAAACGGCTGACCAGGCTAGAGCCCAGCTTACTGACTGACTTGGCCCCAAATTGGCTTAATTTATTTCTGTAGTCTCAGCCACATTTAAATAAAAAGTAGTTTTTAAAAACAAAAAATAAGTTAAAACATTTATAAAAGTAAAATTGTTTATTTGAAGAAGAATTTCAAGTAGCTGAACATTTTAAGAAGAATCTTCTTCGTGAACCAGATTATTCTTCGCCATCCTCATCTTTCGGTTGCCATCCCAATCTTTAAAATTAGTGAAGATCGTTTTAAGATGAGAGAAGCCTTCATCCTCAGTGCACTTACATTTTCCACAAACAACGCCTGTATATTAAAAAAATTAGACATTTTAAATTAAAGTTGAAGTTAAATCATAATTATATATTATCATTGGCTGCTGTAATAATAATTTCTTACCGGGAATACAAGAGCACAACTACCAGTCCTTAGAAAATATTTTATTTGTTATTCTCTTCATAGTACCTGCAAACAATGAAAAAAATTACAATAAAAACAGCTTATACAATATTTGGTTTCTTTTTTATATTTAATTAAATATCTCAGTGTAAAAATAGAAGATAAATGCAGTCGACAAACGTAACAGCAATCACTGCATTCTTCTTCAGTTTTTAATTTTTCTTTAAAAGTTCAAAGATCTAATACAAAAAATTATCATTGACTTAAGTAATAATTTGAAAAATCAATACTCTATCAATTAAAATGGCAGTTTCAACGTCTAGTCCAACTTACAAATTTGATTTTTAGGTAATCTGAATTCTATAGATTAATTTTTTTAAATTTGTAATCTTTAAGGGTTCAGTTAACTGGTTACACATTTTTCTGTAAACAATATTTCAGAAAGTGTGTTTCTTTAAAATAATGCATTGTTTATTAAATGAAAAAGGAGTCATTACACCAACTAAAATTGAAATTTCGTAGCCTTAGGAATGTGTAAATTATCTATTATTTTATAAAAATACAATATTCGTATTTTGTCTTGATGTTTGACTTGATTTTGTTATTAGCATAAGCAGCTTATTATTTATTTACTTACTTTTGTTTTCGTTCTGGAATCTTGGAGTGTTGCAAGTTACTCGATGCCTCCCCACAATAACCTCAAACTAACCTACTTGTGATCTACTTGTGTTCGAGATGTTCAAGATGGATCCCGACTGAAAACAACTGCAAATCCAAGTTTATGGCGCTGCAATCAAGAGCCGTGAAACAAAGTTGGTTTAAACCAGATTTAAGACATTAACCCTGCTGTAGCAATAAAATAATTCTCCAAGTTAGGGCTAAACTTTTAATTGGACAAACATTTGGAAATGTCCATACAGGTACTGATACTGAACAGCCATGCTTCGTCTGCTAGCCGAACGCGTTCGAGAATCGAGAAGTACGCACTCAACTGCGCACTTCTTTCCGTTACGATAACTTATATTTCTGTTACTATTCAGGAATTTGAAGAAACTTACCCTGTGGAAATAGCCAAATGTTTACCCAATTACAAGCTTGGCCCCAACTTGGAATATTATTTTATGGCTTAAGAGGGTAAATCTAATTAAAACAAACTCTGTTGCACAACTCTTCATTGCAGCGCCATCAACTTGGCTGTGTATTTGTTTTCAGTCTGGCTACATATTAAACCTCTGGAACAAAAGTGGATGGCAAGTAGGTTAGTTTAAGGTTATGATGGTGAGTTTTGTTGTCATTTCGTCTATATTAATAACTGAAGCGTGATTTCAATTTTCATAAATGCCGAGAGTGAAAAGCAGTTGCCGTGTATGGAGGCTTTAAGCATTGGAAAACATTCCAAGATGGTAGAACGAAAACGGAAACAAGTAAATTAAGCATAAGTAATTTATGTTTTACTATAAACTCCTGCATTTTCATCATCTTGAATCACCATATTTTTCAGCCCTATTTTTGTAAAATAGAGGACGTCCTTTAAAGGCTCATTTATGACCGTGTGCTTTTAAAAATATTACTCCAAAAGTTTCTTCTCACATTCGAGGTACGTTCTATCTCGAATTTTGTTATAATTAGCCTAACATTATTTTAAATTAGCTTATGAAATTAGCTAATTTTGACATCATAATTTTATGAATTTCAAATAATTATTATTTAGTCTCTTGCTCCAAAATAATTTCACTTTTCTCATATTTTTATTGATCACCAGTAGAATTAGCGACATGAATAAATTGAAGCACTCTCAATTTTATAAAACTTTGGTGATTATTTAATATTTTTATAGAAATAGTTTGGAGTTTTGCTCAAAATAAGATCTATAACCTACATCTGAGTATAGAGACTAGAAATTTTGAATTCATTTTAAGATCTGGTGATCATATAAGAAGTTAAAATAGAGATAATGTGGGATAAACAAAAAAACTGTTTTGTTAGAATCTTTTTTCGAGAACTTAAAAATTCTTAATCTATTCTTCTTGTATTTGCATTATACTTTACCTCATGTTTTTTAGATCAGAATAAAATAAAATTGATCAAGAAGATCTCTAATATCCCCTTCTCGTCAAGCTGTTCAGTTCCAAATGTTTAAAATCCAAATTATGTAAACATCAATTTTGATATTTTTAAAAATTTAGTTACTTTCAATTAAAATAATTTAAAATTGAATTTTTTTTATTTTAAAGTAAAAATTAGCTTCAGCACTTTAATGTGGCTAAAAATAGAAACATAAATAAAGCCAAGTTGGGGCCAAGTCGACCGGTAAGTTAGGCTCTGGCCCGGTTAAGCGTTTCATTTGTAGTTGGGTCCTGTCTAAATCCCCAATTTAGGGCAACTTTTTTCCTAGTTTAGGCCATGCTAGCGCCATGACCAAATTTCCACACGAATATTCGTAATTTTTTGAAACCGGTTCTAAAGGTAAATACGAATTTAGTAAATTTGCCATAAAAGTTATTGAATTTCATTCTCTGCAACTTAATTTCGTAAATTTCATTTACTTTAGTATCTTAAGGGTCGGAAGTTTTCGAACATTTCTTACAGTCTATCACAATGAACGAATTTTAAAGAAAATATCTTCCAGATATTCATTCCAGTAAGTAACGTATTTATTTCACAAAGTCACACATATTCGATTTATAGAAGAATGTTAATTGTAGCACTAAGTGTATTAGTATTGTGATATAAATCCTGAAGATCCATCATGATCTCATTGATAATGAGGATTAGGATTACCATGATGAGCTTGACTTTGATGATCATCGTAAGGATTATTCAAGCCACTCATTTCATTTTCAATTAAATTTTGTTGAACATCCTGTAAATTCTTTTCTGGAAGTTGAGACTGCTCGCTAATTAGATCATGAGAATCCGAAACTTTTTTTTGCGTTGCGGCATTTCTATTGACTGGCTTTCTTTTCTGATATCCCCTTTGTGTTATCGATTGCTCCATTTTATGTAAATTCGAAGGTGGTTTCTCTGATGAAGTGTTAGCATCTGAAGAATCCTTGTTTCTGAAAATTTTTTTAAATTCGTTTGCTCCAAATTTCCGGTCAGGTCTTTGTTGAATACGTTCACGAGGTGGAGTACGGATAGTTCTGAATTGTGCTAATTCGGCTCTTATCTTTTTTGCTTCTGTAAAAGGAATGAAGATATACACAAAAATCATGATATCTGATCCAAACGGACCATATGTTGACCGAGGATCTGCATTTGGTCAAGTATTAAAAAAATTATTTTACTACGTCTGTTCAAAAAATACGCGGATTAAGGTCATAAAAAATGTACTTAAGTTGAAAGTTACACGTCTGGGTCTCCTTCAAAATACGCTTCTCCCCAACGCACACACTTATCCCAACGGTGTTTCCACTTGTTGAAACAGTCCTGGTATGCTTCTTTTGTAATGGCTTTCAGCTCCTTCGTCGCATTTGCCCTAATCTCCGAAATCGTCTTAAATCTTCTTCCTTTAACGGGTTTTTTTAGTTTCGGGAACAAGAAAAAGTCACAAGGAGCAAGGTCAGGTGAGTATGGGGGGTGGGGAATAACAGTAATCGAGTGTTTGGCCAAAAACTCACGAGTTCTGAGTGCTGAGTGAGCTGGAGCGTGGCACAAATTTCGCAATGACGCGGTGCATCTTCAATTTTTTGGTCAAAATCTCGTAACAAGATCCAACTGATATCCCACACTCTTTGGCAAGCTCCCTAATGGTCAGACGTCCATTTTCGCGCACCAGGGTGTTGATTTTGTAAACGTGTGTGTCGTCAGTTGACGTTGAAGGACACCCAGGACGCTCATCATCATCAGTCGACTGTTGGCCACCCTTGAATTATGCATGCCACTTGAAACATGCAGTACGCTTCATGGCAACATCACCGTATGCCGTGTTGAGCATGGCAAATGTTTCAGTTGCAGATTTCCGGAGTTTCACACAAAATTTCACAGCAATTCGTTGCTCTTTAAGGCTGTCCATTTTACAATTGGACAAACAAAAAAACTCTTCACTTAAAACCGTGTAGCTTATCAACAAATGAAGATATCTGCGACTGGAATACCGCGTTTTAAACAGCTGATCTGTAGGAACTTAGCGACACCAAGCGGATTCTCCTGAAACCAACTCGAGCCGCGAAATTCAAACAGTCCGCGTATTTTTTGAACAGACCTCGAATCGCGGAATCGACCATTCTGAGTTTATGTGTACGAGGAATTTATAGGATTGCCTTATTTAGAGAATTTCCTTAGATTACCTAATATTACCACGAATTGTGTAAGATAACTGTGGATGACAAAAAATTAGGATGGATTACTCCGTCTAAACTACAGTCAGAATTTTCCACCAAAAATGGAAAAAGTAAATTTTTAGTTCAAAAATTAATTTTTTTAAAGAAAAAAACTGATTATGAAGTGTGATTACATTTTGTACCAAACTAGTGTATCTTGAACTGCCGTATTCAAATTTTAAGTTACAACGTAAATGTTTAACCAAATTTTCATTCATGAATCCCAACTTACAAATTTATTACTTTGAAATACTCAGATTGTATACATTAACTTGAATTACTTTAGGATACAAATGGACATGTTTTTGTAATAATTCAGAATTTTGCGAAATACATCAAATCTTTTTAAACTTTACAAAATCTTGTGAAAATCTTTCAAACCTTTGTGAAATACATAAAAAATCATTGAATTTTTTTTTAAATAATTGAAAAAATATTGAAAGCTTTGTGTCTTTCTGAAATATTTACGAAACATTTGGTGATATTTGTAAAATTATTGAAATATTTGTAATTTTTTTAAACTATCCGAAATCTTCAGGAAATCATTGAATTCTTCGTAAATTATTAAAAATATTTTTTTAATATTTGATAATATTTTTGAAATTTGATATATTTTTTAATTTGTTGAAACCTTTGCGTAATGATTGAAGTCCTTGTGAAATCTTTCAAAAATATCCAAAATCTTTGCAAAATGTTTTCAACTTTCGTAAAATCCATGGTAAATCATTGAAAACTTTGTAAAATATTTCATAATATTTGTGAAATTCTTTAAATTCTTGAATGTGTGAAATATTTTTTAACGGTTTGTAAAAATTACTTAAACCTTTGTGAAATCTTTATAAATAATTCAAGTCTTTCTGAAATTTAAATCTATTCTAAATATTTACGATAATTGTGTAATATTAGGGAAATCATTCTAATCTTTATGAAATGTTTTTGAAATCTTTACGATATTTTTCCAATACTTTTAAAATTTTGTAAAATGGAATTTGAAAAAATAAACTTTTAAAATAGTTGTGATATGTTTCGGGAATCGTAATCTTTCTCGAGTCATTGGAAATCTTTGCGAAATATTTCAAATATTTTATAAATCTTTATTAATATTTTTGAAATGATTTAGATTTTTATTGAATCTTTTAAATGTATTTGAAATCTTTGTGGAATGCTTGAAATAGTTATAAAATATTTATAACATTTTCAAATAATTCATCACATTTTTAACTGTTAAAATCATTGAAAAATCATTGAAGTATTTGTGAAATTTTTTTGAAATATGCGTAATCTTCATGAAATCTTCATACAATTATTCAAATCTTTGAAATATTTTTGAAACATTTGTCAAAAAGTTTGACATCTTTGTGAAATCATTAATGCTTTAATAACAAATTTGATATCCTTTTGAAATCTTTGCGAAATATTTAAAATATTTTTGAAATATTTGTTAATATTTGTAAAAATCATTAAAATCTTTGTGAAATGTTTTTAATCTATGCGAAATCTATGCGAAATATTTTTGATATTTTCAAAATATTCAAATCTCTACGAAATCTCAAAAACCTTTTGGCACATCCTTTGAAAATATTTTTAAGGAATTTAATATATTTTTAAAATTGCTGAAATCTTTGTGAAATCTGTAGAAAATCATTTAAATTTTTATAAAATATTTAATAATATTTGGGAAATTTTTCAAATGTATGGAAATGTTTGAAATATTTTTGAAGAAAAGCGAAAGCTTCAAATATTTGCAAAACATTTCAGATATTTTCTAAATCTTCATTAATATTTTTTAAGTTATTAAGATCTTTGGTAAATCTTTTAAATCTGTTCGAAATCTTTACAAAATATTTGAAATCTTTGTGAAATCCTTGAAATATTTGGAAAATTGTTAAACTATTTGTGAAATCCATAGAAAATCATTAAAACCTTTGCGATATATTTGATAATTTTTGCGGAATTTTTCAAATGTATGGAAGTTTTTTGAATATTTTAAAAAAATTTGTGAAATTTTTTTAAGCCTTGCAAAATATTTTGAATATTTGTTAATATTTATAAAAATTATTTAAAACTTTGTGAAATGTTTAGAAAATAGATATTTATTTTTAAAAATCAGCAATAAAAATTAAAAAACAAAAATTTTGACGAACCTGCTCGATTCTCTGCTCCTTGCTGACTTTCTCTAATCCGCATTGATGGCATGTGTACCAACTCACTCTTTTGACCTTAAAGTATGTAGAAATATTTGACACTTTTTTTATAATAATTCAGAATTTTTCGAAATATTTGGGAATATTTAAGAATTTTTGGGAATAATTCAAAATCTAAAATTTGAAGAATACTGATACATTCCCGTCTCAGATTTTTTCCTAATAGCTCACCTTCTTTTTGCTGTTTTCTTCTTCGGACTAATGGCACATGCTTCAGCTCATTCGCGTTCGAATCTATGGTTTCCCGAGCAGAACCTAAAAACATTTTAGAATATTTGAAACCATTTCGTTATTATTCGGAATTTTTGAGAATACTTCGAAATATTTAGGAATTTTGGAAAATAATTCAAAGTATCTGAAATTGTAGAACACTGATACCTTCTTGTCTCAAATCCTTTCCTGATAACATTAATGGCACATGTACCGACTTACTCGTACTTTCATGGTGAAGGCGTTGATTAGAAGAATCAAAAACTGATTGCGGTACAGGGAGAGTCCCACGGCGACATTGGTCAATTAACCATTCGATATTTTCTAGTTGTGAACATACTGGTCTGTATTCTGGACTTTGGTGTGGAATTTGATTATTTTGGATCATCCCTGAAGGCGAACCAATCTGAGGACACCCATTTCTAATCCTCGATTTGTTCACAAGATCTAATACTTCTGCGAAAAGAGAAATATACAAAAATATATATTTCAGAGGTTGGTTTTTGAATCTACTGATCTATAAGTTTATTTTAAACTAACTTTCGCTCCACGACTTGGAGACTTCAGATTACATTTTATTCTCCTTGCTTATCTGAAGAACATAAAACGAAGCTTTTTATATAACTGAGTTTTTTTATAGATAATGTTAGATATTAACTAATATGGAACCCAGTGAGCACAAAATTTGGCGACGTCTTTACAACATCGTTATGACATCTTTACGACAACTTTACGATATCCTATGTTCATGTCGTTAAGGTGTCTTTATGATATCGTAAACATGTCGTATGATCTGACGATATATTTACGATATCGTAAAGACACTGAAACGACACGGACATAGGATGTCGTAAAAATGTCGTAAAGATGTCGTAAAGATGTCGCGAAGACGTCGCCAAAATTTGTGCCCACTGGGAAACTACCAATACATGTATTGGAAGATTATTTCCGAAAAATCAGGTAACGCTACACTCCATGCTGTTGTAGTTTTCAAATACTGGCATGTATATGGTACCTCACATGTACTGAAATTCACCGATTTCATGGAATTCATGCAATTAATGGAATAAGCGTACATTATTTTGTATTGCGTGATTTCCTTGAATTTCGTGAATATGGTTGATTCCGTATGTTGCATAAATTTTGTAAATGCAGATAGCTCCATTCAATCCGCCAATTACAGTATTTTCGTGAATTCTTACAATACCATGAATTCTGCGAATTCCGTGATTTACGTGAATTTCACGAATTCAGTGTATCTCAGGCATTTTGAGAATTCTATGAATTCTAGGCGTTAGTTGAATTCCGTATATTTTCTTGATTTTCATCAATTGTATGAGGATAGTCAATTTCGCGAATTCTTAGCACTCCGTGAATTCCATAAACTTAGAAAATTCCGTCAATTGCATTAATTCCTTGAATTCCTTCAATTATAAGACTTCCTTGAATTTTGTTAATTCTTTGGATTTTATCAATTCTTTAAATTCTATGCAATTCCTTGAATCCTATGAAATTCCTTGAATTCTATGAAAATTCTTTAATTCTATGAATTCCTGAAATTCTATGGAATTCCTGAAATTCTATGGAATTCTCTTAATTCTATGAATTCCTTGAATTTGATTAAATTCCTTGAATTCTATAATTCCTTGAACTCTATTAGTTCTTTAAATTCTACGCTTCCCTAAATTCTATGAACTCCTTTAATGCCATCAATTCTGTGAATTTCACGAATTCCATTCTTTTAATGCCATCAATTCCATCAATTTCGGGAATTCTATAACTTTCGTGATTTCCTTAAATTTAATGAATTCCGCGAATTTCGTGAATACTTTGAATTTCTCAAATCCCTTAAATTGCATAAATTCCTTGATTTTCATGAATTCGCTTAATGCCCTCGTTCTGTGAATTTCATGAATTTATTTAAATTAATGATTTTCATGAATTGCTTGACTTTAGCGAATTTCTTGAATTACATAAGCATAGTAAATTCCACAAATTTCGTGAATTCCGTAATTCTCATTAATTCCTTGAATTCCATAAATTCCGAGAATTCCGTGACTACTTTGAATTCCATGAATTCAATGAATTCCTTAAATTCCACTAATTTCGTGAAATTGTTTAATTTCATTAATTCCGTTAGTTCTTTGTGTGTAGAATTCGAAAATTTTAACAGTGTGTGTATTCTCGCCTCTAAGTTTGAGGAAAGATAGCCGCTAGCGTCTATTGTTAAACCCTCAAAGGTAATGGTATACTTTTAATTTTTAAAATATCAATTGTCTGTCGATAAAATAAGCCTATGGTAAATTTTACTTAAAAAACCAACATCAGATCTTTTGTTCACGGAGGTAGTATTCTTGAGTATATAAAACATTTATTTAAAATTTTTCTTTTTATTGTCTTTCATGACTTCAAATTTTAGTCTTTGAAAATAATAACTGGTGATAATGTACATCTGGAATGCTGTATATGACGTGTGTTTGAAGATTGAAAGTTGTATTATCTAGTTTGTTAAAAAAACATCTGTATAAATCTTTGTCTTATGTAAATACTACTTCGATGTTAAATTATTTTTTTTAAGTATTTGAAAATCTGGAGAATTCAATAGGGAAACGTAAAATGACAACTTTATTGAAGTCGAACGTTTGTAAGTTAGAAGCTTAAGACTGTATAATTATATTGTTGATCTTTTCTTTTTGCCTATTAATGTATTTGTTTATGAATTTAGTTGGGCAATCATTATCTTTTAGAATTTCTTTAACTTTTAAAATATTGTCTTTTTTAAATTTTGAATCTTATAACTTAATGGCCCTATCTATAAGACCATAAATTAAAGATAAAGACACGTAAAAACATAAAACCATCTAATAATATACAAAAATATATTTAAAACTGAACACATCTAGTGCAAATGAAATTAATTTTCACCTGCTGAACTTTGTTGATGAGAAGATTCTGGACGGTGAGAATGATATCCATCCAAATTCGGAGTATTCTGCGCCATGGAAATTGAATAATATTTGGAAGATATTGACGGATGAAGTCTAGAAGTGACAAATGGATCTATTTGGTCTTTATCTTTTTTAGAAAACTTGTTTTCATCTGAAATTTTTTTCATCTTATCTGATGCATCTGTAAAATAAAAAATATCGGGAAATATAGATAAAACTCATCATATTGGAAATGCACGATTCATATGTTGATTAAAATGGGCAATGATTATGATTAAAATTTCAGAAATTTAAATTAGATTAAAATCCAAATTTAAAAATCCTATTTAACGGCCAATAACCAAATTTATTCAAACTCGTGAAAAAAATTGAACGACCAAATTTGGATCACAACGAACAAACAAAAAAAGGTTCTTTTGTGATCTGAAAAATTTATTCAAACTCGTGAAAAAAATTGAACGACCAAATTTGGATCACAACGAACAAACAAAAAAAGGTTCTTTTGTGATCTGAAAAATTAAATAAAAAAGTTTGAATGTCAGAAAAGAAATTAAAAAGAGGAAAGAAAAATGAGAAGGCAACCAAACATTTCCTCTTCCTTTTTTTACTTTCTTTCGTATTTTTCATTTTTATTATTATAAAATTACAATAAAATAACATTAAAGATAAAATAATAAAATAATAACAATTATATTACCAAAGTTTCGATACTCATACAGCACCTTTATCAAGGCTTTGATAAGGGTACTGTGTAAGTAACGAAACTTTGGAAATATAATTTTAATTTAATAAAAAATGTAATCGTCTTTTATTGTAATTTAATAATAATAAAAATAAAAAAGGCTAAAGACATTTTTAAAAAATAAAATAGTTCAACTTTCAGCCAAGATGTTAAATTATCATTCATTAAAGATAATTTTTTAATGAAAAATGTAACAGTGGAAATTTCAACCGAAAAGTATTTTTGAAACTTTAAGTTTAAAAAAGTATAATATAACCAAAAAGGTGAATTTTCGTGGAAATCCATTTAAATTTAATTCTTAAATATTTTACATTCTTGCTGAAGCCAAACCGAGTCAAATTCCCGCCTATACAATAATCTTTAAAGAAAGCAAATGAATCTAACTTTTTTAGTAATGAGGTGGTTGGACTGTAATTATTCATGGCTTTTTTTCGGGAAAAAAATTTTCGGCAAATACACTTTTCCCGATTTACGCAAAAAAGTAAACAATATGCAAATAATGTAATTCATTCAAAGCCAGGCTTGTGAATTTCTCTTGTATTTGTGGAAAGACCTTTTAAAATTAGAAGTCAAAGTATCGGCAACTGTAATTTAGAGATTGTGAATTCTCTTTTGTTAAAGCTTCTTGGGCTTTAACGATGACCGCTCTAGATTTAAATTTAATTTTAGATTTTAAATATTTTACATTTTTCTTAAAGCAAACCCCAGTCAAACTTCTGTATATAAAATAATCTTTAAAGAAAACGAATGAATATAACTTTTTTAGTAATGAGGCACGTAAAAGTACAAAAAAAATATTGTAAACTTTCGGAGATTGTATTTGTATTTGTGTTTTTATTTACGATGTTCCCAAGGCTAAATTAGAATTAAATAATGGTTTAAAGCTTATATATTATTTAGCCTAAGATGAGGATATACTTTAATTTTTGGTCGTAAATTTTTATTAATCTCCCTGTTTTTTAAAATAATTTTCATCATTTCTTGTCTTCTACAAACAAATATAAAAATAATTGTATATAATTTATTTCTCGATAGTTTTCCCTCGTACTGGGATAATCTCGTTTAGTCGAGACGAGACGAGACTAGACGGGAATATGCAACTCTAATGATACGCACCGATTCTGTTGAGGAAAATTATGAATAGCACAAAAGCGCCGAAAAAGAACCACATTTTCTTTCGAAGTAGATTAAAGTGATTCGTTTAAAATTTCATATAAGAAAACTTATAATTTTTCGAAATTTTGTTTGTCTTAAGAAATTTCCCTCAATCGTTGATGATTAACGATATGCTACTCAAGCGTTAACGGATCAATAACTGCGTAATATTTTAAGATTACACGTCTCATTGAAATAAATATTTGTGAATTAAATACTACGTTTCAGACAATACATATCTGTAAAATCAAAAAGTTTATAATATCATGTCCCTTGAATTTTATAAGCTTGTGTTTGAAAATCAATATAAGTTAATTGTAGGTTCTTATGAAGCAATTTTTTTCCATTGATATTGTATTTGCTAATTATTTTAATATATTTTTAAGCTTATCGCGACTATTTTTTTCATTTTCAACTTTTTTTTAGTTTTACGTCTGATTCATAAATATATGAAATCACATTCTTGTTTAGATTATACGACCAACTAACACCTTTATGCAATAAGTTTATTTTCTGAGTCGTAATCGTGTCAAAGTTAAGTATCAAATCGTCATATGGTGGAGATTGTAGTTCTAACGTCAG
>NC_046663.1:32405129-32411630 GCF_010883055.1 Belonocnema kinseyi | reverse complement strand
TTATTTTTAGTTTGTAGGTTTAAATTTCCTTTGTTTTCTTTCTTTTATCATGAAATTATAATGAATTGCTATGAATTACTTATCTTTAAGTACGTTTCCGAAATTCCCAGTAACTGCATATCGAAGCACCTATAATGAACCTATAATGAAAAATTGAATAATGAATTGTAACCTATAATGAAATAGTTGGATTTAAAAAAAAAATAATAGAAAAGTATTAATTTTCAATGAAAAATAGTTGAATTTCGTGTCACAGTAATTGAGTAAATTTCATCCGTAAAAAAATATGAGTTTTTACCAAAAAAAAAGTCGGATATTCTTATTCGATTCTAATAAATTTTTGAAAATCCGTCACTTCGGCTGAATTTATTATAATTTTGTCAACAGAAATGACTGACTTTAACATACTTATAATTTAAGATTGAGAAAGCACAGTAGTCCATGAAAAATTTTTTTTCGGAAGACAATTATTATACGATTCGAACTTTTTTTAAAAATGAAAGCTGATAAAATTTCGCATCGTAGTGTCACGGGCCATTTAACAATTTTTGTTTATTTTTTGTTGCTAATTTAATAAGAAAAATGATTTAAAAAGTTCACTTTTGAATTATACCCGTTTTTGAAAAACGCTTTAATTCCATTGAAAATATCTAGAAAATTGAAGGCCACTATCTCAAAAAGATGTCCGTTAGCAATTAAAATGTTAACAAATTTAAACAATTTATGGACGAAAAGAGTTTTGTAGTTAAATTTGCAAATATATCCATATCAGGTATTTTGGATCAAATAAATAGAGTATTTTCTATGGAATTAATCACATATTATTAAGAAATAAAAGCTGAGTATAATATTTGGGCATCAAATAAAAATTAATATTTTTAATATACTACCTTAATTAACAAATGCGCTATTTGGTTATTTCTGGCGGTACAAACTTGATTTTTTTGATGCAATTAACTGTTAATAACTAACTTCTTAATTTTTGAAAACATTTAAATGTCAATAAAGAATTTATTATTGCAAACAACAATTGTTTATACAATTTTTATTATTTCATATATTTATAAATAAAATACTGCTTTTTTACGCAATTAACATCCAGTTATTTAGAAATGATTTTTTTCTACAAATTAATAACATTTGATAATTGTTTAAACAAAATTAATTTCAAAAGGCATTGTTTGGCTATTTTTTAGGATTTAAACTTGTTTTTTATGTGGGATCAACTGTTAATTTTTATATAATATAAATCTTTTAACTTTTTTCAATAGTTTGATAACGATCTACTATTTTTATTTTTATTAACAATTTAATTAACTTAACAATACACGGTATACAATATGAAATATTTACAAATATTTCGCAGGAAATTATCTAACAGTACTAACTCTGATCATTTTATTAGTGCTGACTCTAAAAATTTTATCGTATTAGGTTGTTTTTTACAATAAACCGATCGATTCCGTTAACCGAAAAAAGGCAGGTAGTAATGTTCTTTAATAATTCATCAATTTTTATCAACTTATGGCAAGAAATTATTGCTAAGTAATTAAAATTATATGCCACAAAAAGTTCGAAAATGCAATGCTATTAGTTCAATATACACAAAAACGAGTTTAAATGCTAAAAAATAGCCAAATAATGCATTTATAATTAATTTGGTCTAAACAATTATCAAATGTTATCGATTTATAACAAGAAATCATTGCTGAATAACTGGCTCTTAATTCCGTGAAAAAGGCAGAATTTTATTTATAAACACATGAAATGATGAAAATTGTTGTTTACAATAATAAATTTTTTACTGTTATCAAAATGTTCTTAAAACTTTAGAAGTTAGCTATTTACAGCTAATTGCATCGAAAAAATCAAATTACGGGAAAGATCAGGAAAAGACCAGGAATTTAATTGAAACCCCAAGAATTTATTTAATTCTGGTTGAAAATTAATTTCTTCAACCGAAAAGAGTGACGCCAAAGTTTACCTATCTTTTGGACATCGCTGGCAAACTGGAAAAAAATGTGTCACAGGTATGAAAATACTCGTAAATGAAAACCAAAGTGACCATTGCTTTCAAATTCTTTAAATTTCAAAAAATTACATTTATTAAGGGGTTGAGAAGGCCTTTGAAAATTTTAAATAGAAAATACCACTAATTATAAAATAATTTTTTACATCAACCCTTTATCAATTAGGCAAGTACGGGATTTCAGTTTAGTGAGGTTCTGGAGAGAAATAAGGAATCCAAAATTAATCAAAAATAAATTATGAGCATAATTCAGTATTGCAAAAATATTTATTGATAATCATTTTGTGATTTTTTCAAATAATTGAAAAATATTTTTAAAAATCATGTAAGAAACCACATGCTTATTACTGTATCAAAATGGTAAGAAATGCGTCACTTGTGATTTTTCTCCGTAAAAACGAGTGAATAAGATTTGACTTTTTCAACTTTGAGGTCTCAATTTTTCTTCGAATCTAATTAAACAATTTTTTAGTTTATTTAACTTCTTCGTAGGAAGAAAATTTAGGTCGCAATTTAGAAAAATATGAACTATGTAGGGGTAATTCCAGGGAAGATTTACCCCCTAAAATTTTTTTTGAGAAAAATATATATATTTGATTCTTTGTTGAAAAATATTAAATACGCACCTTTTATTTCAATATGATATCCAAAATTTCCGAAAATAAATGTTTGAATGTTCTCTTATCGAAAAAATCATCCTTTTAACTTTTTTATAACTGAAAAAGTAATATTAAAAAAAATTTCAAACATTTTATCTAATATGCGGTTGATCTCGAACTTCGAAGTGAAGCATACTGAAAAATTACTTTCTTGAATCTTCATAAATAAATGAGGCATTTTTATAAACAAATAGAGATTAATAAAAAAGGACCTAATTCATATAACTTTTTTTATCCCGTAATATTCCTAAAATATTCCAGAATATGCTGTAAAAATTCCAAAGTGGAGAGATGAATAGTTTTTGGACAAGATTAGTAAGAAGAAACAAATCTCATTCAAAAGTCTGAAAGATTGCTGTTCCAATTCATTTAACATGGAAAAATATTCTGAAAAAAAGAAAAAAAAGTTTGACTCGTGTTTCTTTTTCGATTCTAGAAAAACTTGATATTTTAATTTGTCTCTAAGTAGTAGAATATCTTTAATAATAATAACCATTTCGAAAAATGCAAGAAAATACCAGGCATACATTCATTTCACTCCAATGAACCCGAAAAAATTTATTATTTGAAGGTGCAGACGTTTTAGTGTGCAGATTTTTTATTCTTCCTGCAGTAACTTTCAAATTTTGAACTTCTCGAAATCATCAAAAAAAGCCGTCCGAAAAAATTGTAGTTGAAGCTTGTTAACTATCATATATGTATGAATTTTTTTATTTAAAGAAAATAACATAAACACAAGCATATCACTTTTCGATGTGTGGTACAAGCGTATATCCAAATTCAAATCACACTGTGGGAGTCGTACGTCGCGCGCATGCTATCACGCGTGCTTGAAGCGTGTAAGGCGTGTAAGCGTTCGGGATCAACCGGATATTAGATCAAATGTTTGAAATTTGTTTGATAAACACATTTCTATTAATAAAAATAAAAGGAATCGCTCTTGTAATTATGGAAGGAATTTAAAAGTCTGTCAATCAAAAAAACAGTCAAAAGATTGAACTTATCAAAACGAAAAAAATGAAATTTTCGCTTATTTCTCGCATTGCATCGTGTCGTTCGAATGTATCACTAAAGCCCATTTTATAGGGGAAAAAATACATCAGATACTGTAATACCAGTGAGTGATGTATTTATTTTAAAAAGTATTACCTAAAAAAACACAATTTAAAAACACATTCTTGAATTTCAAGATGTCAACAATAGCAGTGAATGTATTAAGATTGCCATGTAAATCCTGATTCTTGAATCTCCATCATCTCAATGTTATTGAGAATCAGGCTTGCCATCAGGATCCTGACTTTGATACTAGTGGTAAGGATTCTTAAAGCGACTCATACCATTTTAAATTAATTCTGGTTTATCATCCTTTAAAACATTTTCTTAATGTTGGTACTGCTGAGAAATTTGAGCAAAAGAATCAGAAACGCTTTTCCGCCTTGCAGCTCTTTCATTGACTGTTTTTCCTTTCTGATATTTACCTGGTATTATCGATTCATCTATTTCGTGCAAAGCAAAAGATGCTTTCTCTGAATATCCTCTTTGATTATCCTGGATGGATCCTTGTTGTTTATCTCCACGAGGTGGACCATGAAGACTTCTTAATTGTGCTAATTCGGCTCTTAGCTTTCTTGCTTCTGTAAAAGGACTGCTGATATAAACGAAAATCGTAATATCTGATCCAAACGATCTAGATGTTGACCAAAGGTCTTTATCAAGCCAATTATAAAAAAAAAAGATTATTACGAGGGTTCGATTACTTTCAGTATACAATATTTGGGAATATCTTTGATCGCAATGAATACTTGGATTATATGTGATATGATAGTGAAGGATTGCAAGGGGAAAAAGTAATTGGACTTCTAGTAGGAAAATACATTTTTAACGAAACCTTAAAGCATGTAAGATTATTTGACACTTTTGCAGGAATTCGGAACTTTTCGGAATACTTGGGAATATTCACGAATTTTTTGGAATAAGCCAAAATATCTGAAATAGGAAAAGTACTCATACCTTCTCCTTCATGACTTCTGGATACTCGTTCATTTTCTGTGTGCTGGTTTCTTATTCCGCTTCTCACTAATGACACTTGTACCGACTCATTTGCATTTTCCGCATGAGGGTGTTGGCGAAAATAATCAACAACTGATTGGGGTACAGGAAGAGTCCCGTGGCGACACTGTTCAAGTAACCAGTCGATATTCTCTTGTTCAGAGTATTCTTGTCTGTATTCTGGCATTTGTTGTAGAATTTGATTATTTTGAATCATCCTCGAAGACGAAGTAATCTGAGGAGGACACCCATTCCTAAATTTGAATTTTTTTACAAGATCTAAAATCTCTGTGAAAAGACAAATACACAAAAATATGTACAAAACTCATCACATCTTGTCCAAGTGATAT
Organism: Belonocnema kinseyi; assembly: GCF_010883055.1. Classification (NCBI taxonomy): domain Eukaryota; kingdom Metazoa; phylum Arthropoda; class Insecta; order Hymenoptera; family Cynipidae; genus Belonocnema; species Belonocnema kinseyi. The sequence continues at coordinate 32,406,543 of NC_046663.1, read as the reverse complement.
TATAGATCATTACCTGTTGAACTTGGTTGATGAGAAGATTCTAGAGAATGAGAATAATATCCATCTAAATTTTCAGTTTGATGCAATATTGAAGTTGGATTATTATTCCGAGATGATAGCGTATGGTGTCCAGAATTGGCAACTAGATCTATACTGTCTTTGTCATCTTTGGAAGACTTTTTTCCATTTAAGATTTTTTCCAACGTACCTGAAGCATCTGCAAAATACAAATATTAAAAAAATATATAAAATACATAAAATCTTAAACAAGTGATCCAGAAAATGATTATGATACTTACCAATTTCATGAAAGGAATGTATAAAGATAAGCAAAAGAGCACTGAATAAAAACCTCATTTTCTTTCGAAGTAAATTGGACTGGACCGTATAAAATTTCGTAAAGGAAAACTTATGATTTTTCAAAAATTGTCTCGCTTATATATACAATGGTCGTTCGACGTTCGTTTTGTAGGTAGCAGAGGGGAAATTCGGTGGTGTGATATACAGTTCTTAAAGTTTTATTTCTTTTTCATGAAATATTTCTAAATCATCAGATAAATGCAAAATTCTACCCAAGTGTTAATTATCTAATAACTGCGTAATAGTTTGAGATTCAAACAAAAATTCTGGTTAAGGATGTACGCTACGTACAATCAATCTCAAAAGTTGCCAATCTTTAAAATGATTAATAAAATCGACAAAAAAAGATCTACTATTAATATCTGTGAATCTTGATGGAGGCTTCTCAAGATACTTCAGAAAAAAAAATTAGTGTTATAATTGTTTATTTAACAGTAGTTATTCAAAGGTTTAGTTTTTCCTTTCCTTCAAGGGAAAAGTTGCAATCCTTCTTTAATCCTAATGATTAAGGCCTCATTATAACATTCGAAGGATTCTCTAAATTTCTATTTGGGTTGATTTTATTTTTAAACACTTAATTGTAGAATCATACAGTTATTTGTGTCATGAACAATAATATTTTAAATTTTAATTAACACTAACAAAATAGAATTGTAGAGAATCATTCAAGGAATAAAGTGAGGCCTTGATCATTAGGAGCTATTTTTTAAATTGGTAAAATGGGTCAGTGATAAAAAAGTAAATTACAGAAACTGTTAAAATAATAGACTTTTCCGTTATAGCTGTTGTGTGCTTTTATCACAGAAAATTTCTCAAAATATTTTTAAAATTTTTATAATCACAGAACATTTTTTTTTGGAGACCTAATGTTAGACACGGAAACTATCTTGATTCGCCTCATTATCGTCCGTGTAATTTTATAAGCTTGTGTTAGCAATATGTTCTACACTTAATTTAATATACGAGGGTGGATTGATAAGTTTCCGGCCTGACCAAGAAAAACAACGTTTTTAAGAATTTTTTTTTTTTATTTCTCAACATAATCTCCTCCAAG
>NC_046663.1:32378797-32405029 GCF_010883055.1 Belonocnema kinseyi | reverse complement strand
AAGCTATCTAAGGATGGTACTATAGAACGCCACCTCAAGGTAGGCCTAGTGGCGCCATCTCTTGGTCAGGCCGGAAACTTATCAATCCACCCTCGTAAAACGCTTGAAAATCCTAACCTTTCACGTAAAAATATTGAATTCTATTGATATAGATGATTTTTTAGACAAAAATATCCAATTTTAACCAGAATAATTCACTTTCTAATAAAACACCTTAATTTTTGTAAACAGAACAAATCCTCACCTATGTAGATAAATGTTAAAAATAAAAAAGAGAATTTCTAAAAAATAATAAAATTATTAGTACGAGAGGAAAATTTCTGAATAAGGTACGCTTGAGCGCGCATAGCACATATATTTTTATATAAGCCTCGACAACTGTAATCTCATTTTTCACAATTATCACCAAAATTACGAATCGCATAAAAAAATGGTTGCTGACGAATTTGTACCTCTTTTTTGGAAGAGCACTTTTTATCTATTGATTTCTTTTATTGACTTTTCGATTTTTTAAGAAAATTCAAAAAGATGTTTTGGTAATGTTCTAGGGCTTTCCTGAACCAACATTTTTCCTTTCCTGACTTTTTTCATATCGTGCATTATTTGGCCTAAAATTTTCATTTTCATGTATTTTTTTTTATCAAAAAAAGTAATCAGGATACATTATTTTTCTTTGTGAATACTATAAACAGCCGTGAAGAGAATGGTATACCGAAGGCCAATCAAATTTCTCAATTTTTTCGAAAATTATCGTGCTAACAAACGGAAAATCTACAGACCACCAGACAGACAAACAGGCAGACACATTCATAAAAACCTGTTCTTCGGACTCAGGTGGTAAAAGGATGACTATTCTAAAAAAATTAATTAAATCAATCTCCATAACAGATTATATATTTTGAACCAAAAGAGATTACATTTTTATCAGAAAATAATTCTGAACCAAAATTATAACAGCAGACCTTTCGAAATAGAATTATATTATTTTATTTTTGTTTTAGTAAAATTCTAAAATGAGATGAATTAGGATAGTTTTCGTACTAAACATCATGTAACTACAAAAAATAAAAATTGAATCACAAATAGGCAGAGCATAAGCGGACTTTTCCTGTCCCCACCGCTGAGCGGCAGTGAAATAGCACTTTATTGTACTGCAGCGAGCGGCACAATAAAGTGGCTAAAAGGAAAAAAAAGTGAGTGAGTAGTGAAAAAAGTGAAATAAAAGATGGAAAAAAATTTTTAATTTACTGTATAGTAAAGTGTGGATTTCGGACTTCTGAACGTACAATGAAGCGTCATTTCACAGAAAAAGAGCACTTATTCTGCCTATTTCAGATCAAGTTTTGAATTCACAAAAGCAATAAAGTTTTTTGTACACATATGCACTTTTAATGTCCTCCGCTTTGGGTAGGACGTTAAATTTTGTATCCTAAATTAAAGTTGAACTTTACTGCCTAGGTGTATAATCTACTATTATGATTATGATGAACGAAAAAATATTTATAGAAATTTTCTATGATAAAAAACATTATCTATTACGAAAAAAAGTGTAAATCTTACAAACACTAATTATTGCAACAGACAATATTTGTAATTTAATTTATCTCAAATAGGCTGAATAAGCGCTCTTTTCCTGTGCACGGAGCGGCAGTAAAATAACACTTTATTGTAGTGCGACAAGCGGCACCTAAAGTGACAGCCAGAACGGAGAACTGAGAAAGGTTATTTTTTTTACTGACAAGTCTTACGAATACAAAAAAAACAAGCTTTTAAGCAATGTTAAAATTGCATCTTTCGAAATATGAAATCTGAACGGTATAAAAAATGATTCAGAATCCTAGTAAAAGATTTTTTAAAGCGAAATTTCTCTCTTTCACACGAGAATTTTAGTGAAAAATGTAAAAAATGATTTATTTTTTATATCGTTTCTAAGAAACTTCATAAATAAAAATAATAACGTAAATAAAAATACAAAGGCAAATAAAATCTCCGATAGTTGACAATGAATATATTTCGAGGTCTTATAAAGAACACTCTTTACATCAAATTAGTTAGAAGTTAATAAATGTCAGATTAAATAAATTTTGATGGTTTTGAACCATATAATAATCTATATGGATACCTAAATGACAATTATTATAAGTATTCATTAAGCTTTTTCTGTTGACTTTTGTGAAAAATTCTTTTCCTTATTTGTTCTAAAATTCATTCTTTCAATTAAAAATTTAACTATGCCGTTTTTGGTTAAAACTGTACATTTTTCAATACAAATGTCAAATTTTTTTCAAAAATTCATATATTGTCTTAAAAATGAGTCCTTTTTGAAAATTGATCTTGTCCAAATTATAAATGAACTTCTCTTGGTTTAAAGTTAATGAACTTTCAGCTAGTGGACAGTTTTAAATTAAATATTTTGGCATGACATGATGAGAATGCAGGCATTTTTTAGAAAATATTATTCAAACATAAAAGTAAATCATAAAATTAAAAATGATAACTTTTCACATGTGTCATGAATATTTTCTAACAAGAAAATAGCAACTTGAACTAAATATCACATTATATTGATAAAAAAATGTTATTTTGGAAGTACCTTGAATTGTTTAAAAATCCTTGAATTTTTAAAATCCTATTGAATCCTTTAATTCTTGCGAATAAATTTCAGAAATATAATATAATGCTAAAAATAACATAAAATCTAACGCTAAACTTGAGATTCTTTGAAATATTAAAATTCCTCTAAAATTCTGCAAAGTTAATTAAAATACCTGATTGAGAGGTTTTGAAGAAAATTATTTAAAACCGAAAAAATGGTCGAAATTCTTTAAAATGCTCGAAAATATTTTTAAATATTTTGAAATCTTTCAAGCTATTGTAATTCCATAGCAATCATTTGATATTTTGTAAATCTGTTGAAATTATTAAAAATATCATTAAACTTTTCAATTCAATCTTAAAAATAAAATAAATATTCAGTCCTCTTTTCCTAATATTGAATAAAAATAATGGCACGAAAAAGTAATTGAAATAAGAAGTTTATTCTTGTAAGTGTCTTTTTTTTAGTTAATTGCATTATGAAGAATAATAATTATATAATTTTGATATTTACATTTTAGGCCTCGAGAAGCAAACTCCAATTTTTATTTTTAATTACAAAATATCGTAAATGGTTTATATAAAAAGATATCCACTAAATATAAAAATTATTATTATAAGATGAGAGTGTACTTCTGAATCGCTCAGATCATTATTTTCAAAATCGAATAATAAACATTTTTTATTTTAATAAGAACCGTATTTAAACTTTTGTATACTCTTCTAATATTCAGTATTTGCTAATACTATACGAAAAATTCTCTTAATTATACGTTCATCCCTAGGCTTAAACACAGTATATTAAAAAATGAAATGTAATTAAAAATAAAAAACTTTTTTCAAACAATCAGTTCTCAAAATGTACTAATAAAAAGCAAAAATATCATCCTTAGCAACATGTCTTGAAAGAATAATAATAATAATTGTATTTAGGATCCATTAGAAAAGTGTTGAATCTTCGAAAAAGATGAAGAATTTTATGAAGATATTTTAGTTTGCAAACAAAAATTTATCTACAAGAAAGATGAATTTTTAATACAAAAGAACCGAATTTGAAGAAAATATTTGTTTTAGACGAAAAAAGACGACTTTATAATAAGATAGTCGAATCACAAACGAAATACATAAATTTTCAACTATAACCTATCAATTTCCAACTAATAATGGAATAGTTGAATTTGCAAGAAATTTATGAAAATTAATTATTTAAGAATATAATTAACTTTCAGTGAAAAATAGTTGAATTTCTTAACATTAAGTTCTATTAAATTAGTTCGCAAATTGCTTTCAATTTTTCAAGGTTATTCGAAGCTTGCCAGATTTTCAATTTTTCATAAATGCCTAATAGTTTGAGACTCAACGCGTCATTAAAATAACTATTTGTATGTCAATAATAAATTTTAGAAGCTTACGCTTGGAAGCCTAACTTGTGATTAAACGCAGCCTTTTATTAAGAATATTTTGTCCAATACTATCACAGTAATTGAGAAAAGGTCATCCTTTACAAAAAATCACTTTCTACCAAAAACAATTGGATTGGGTTTTAGCAAAATATTTATTAAACGAAAACAGTGTTCAAATCTATTTTGACAATATTAAAATTTGCAAGTTGGGGCTACAATTTAAGAAAAAATGGAGCTAAGTCAATTTAAACCGGAGATATTTCATTTTGAAGTCTGCTCGGGTCAACTGGACCCGTCCTAGGCCAAACGGAAAATTTCAAGAGTCTAGGACTTGAGGGTTGAAAAAAGTACAATATAAATTTTTCATTGCTGTATTATAATAAGCAAAGTTAATGGAAAAGGAAATACTATAGATACTGTAATGACAGTGAATAATGTATTTATTTTAAAAACTATTATATAAAAAACCATAATTTAAAAACACACATTTATTAATTATAGGATGTTAACAATAGCAGCGAAGGTCTCATATAAATCTTGAAGCTTCAAGATGATCTCAATGATATTGAGGATTAGGATTACCATAAGGGTCCTGACTTTGATACTCGTGGTAAGGATTCTTAAATCGACTCATTTCATTGGTTATCAACTCAGGTTGATCAGCCTCTAAAGCATTTTCTGAAAGTTGGGACTGGTGAGTAATTTGAGCAACAGAATCCGAAACTCTTTTTGGCCTTGCATCTTTTTCGTTGACAATTTTTCTTTTCTGTTGTCCACCTGGTGTTATCGAGTGATATATTTCGTGCAAAGCAGGAGGTGGTTTCTCTGATGAATTATTAGCATCTGAAGAATCCGTATTTCTGAGAAATTGTTTAAAATCGTTTTTTCCAGATTCTCGGTCAGGTCTTTGTTGAATACGTTCACGAGGTGGAGTACGAATAGTTCTGAATGTTGCTAATGCCGCCCTTAATTGTTTTGCTTCTGTAAAAGGAATGCTGATGGATAAAGGAATCATAACATCTAATCCAAATGATCCAAAAGTTAACCAAAGATCTACATTTGGTCAAGTAATAAAAAACAATCATTATCGCGCGGTAGCGCTTTCCGACGAGAAAATTTTCGTTGTCTGAAAGGATTTTCTAACGATTTCAAATTCAAGGTCAATTCTCGGGTTTTCCCGGTCAGTTTTGGCAAAGTTTTTGGTCAACTACACGGAAAAAATGTATGTTCCAAATGTAAAATCTACATTTTCAGGTTTATCCCATTTTATACTTAATTATAAAACAACAATCTAAATTTTCCAATTTAGCATCTGTAGATCTTAAAAAGTAAGATGTTACTTTCTAACATCCAAAATGTTTAACTGAAATATCCGATACATTAAACGTATGGTTATGTTAAATAACGCCTGTAAATATTTTAAGAGTTTACATATTTATGGTCATTTGAGAAATAAATTAATAACTTATTTGTGAATTTGAAATTAAACTTTAATGTTCCTATACGAAACAAAAACCGATAAAGGGGAGATGTCGATCAGATGATACATTCAGTCAGTTGAGCTTATGTTGAATCCTTTTATTTCATAATAAAAACGGAGATAAATAATCAGAGAAGAAATGATCTGCAATCTGAATTTAAATATTTATTTTTTTAAAGTTACTTAAACTCTAATTTCATTTTGAATTTATAAACATTTTGTCAAACGTTTTAAGTCAATAAACCTGAAACTTAAGATCATGGTTCCCTCCTTTGACCAGAAAAAATCGTTATCCAATTTTATTTAAGTATAGCTCATTTTGGAAATAATAATAATAATTCTTGGAAATGTTACAAAATTGTGATATTCCATAATTGTAATATTGTTAAATTAAATTCCAATGTGCGACGCGCATGCGCTTGGACGGTTTTAACATCTGAATGTGTTTTAGTTTAATATTAAAATAATTTTGCACATAACATCTTAAAAGTCAGTAAATGTTTGGCATGAATATCTGCATTTTATGTGCGTCAATTTTACTTTTGAACATCTACACTTAAACATTCGTTTTCCTCCGTGCAAAAGTAACACATTCATATTTGTTGTTAAACGAAAAAATTCACTTTAATTCAGGTCGCTCATTCTGAGCATCCTTTAACACAACAATGGTAAAAATTTAAATTTAATCTTTTTTAAAAGAACTAATTAAAGTTTCTGCTAAAAAAACATTATTTTTCAGCAAAACATGGAATACTTCAAACTTTTAGTTGAAAAAATTAATTTTCAATAAAGAAAAAACGAATTTTTAAGAAAATAGTTTGATTTTCAACCTGATGAATTTTCAAATAAACTGATGAATCTTCTGCTGCAACAATTAAATTCTAAGCCAAAAAGATGAATTTTTAAAATAAAAAAGGAATCTTTCATTGAAATATTAGAATTTTCGACAACAAACAATTAATTTTCCCGAAAACAGGTAAATTGTCAACCAAATCATAAATTATTAAATTTTAAGTAAAAAAACATTGATGTTTGACCAAACAGATGAATTTTCAAATAAAATGTTGTATTAATCAATTGGACTAAGTTAAATTTTCATTTTAAAAATTACTTTCCTAAAAAAAACTAACTTACCACACAAGATAATTACTTTTATAAATTCGTTACATTTTTAAAAAGGGGGATGAATTTCCAACAAAAATTGTAAATCTTTTAGTGGAATAGTTGAATTTTAAACCAAAAAATAAATTTATTAAGCACACTGTTGAATATGTAACTAAAATGATTTTTAGTTACATGTTTTTGACAGCGAGATGAATTTTCAACCAAGAAAATAATTTCTACCAAAAAAGATGAATTTTAATTTCTACGAAAGACCATTTTCAATAGAAAGTTAAATAATTAAATTTTTAGTTAAAAAATGACTTTTCAAGCGAAGAGATGAATTATGATCTAATATTATGAAATATTGAAATGGAATAATAGTTAGATTTTCAGTTTAAGAACAAAATAATTTTCAAGTAAAAATGAAACAAATCCAAAAAATTAAATTTTAAATGAAAATGATGAATCGTCAACTAAAAAAATTAATTTTCTCTAAAGTTTTTAACGTGCAGACAGGTAATTTTACTTCTGACCTAAAAGATGAATATTTATTTAAAATGATAAATATTGAAATGTAAAACTTGATGCGAACTCCTAAAAAAACAAGAATCTAATTTCAATTTCTTAAATTTTAATGTTAAACTTGATCTTTTAACTAAAAAGAAGGATTTTTGAATAAGAAGATTAACTTGCAAACAAAAAGAGAATTTCCTTAAAAAAATCGATTTTTAACGAAATGTGTAGATTTTTAGTGAAATAGTTTAATATAAAATATAAACGAATAGTTAGATGTTGAGCAATAAAATATTAATTTGCAACCAAGAATATAAATTCGAATTTTCAATTAGAGCAATAAATTTTCAATCAAATTAATGTGAATTTTTGGTTTTTTTATTAAACCTGCTTCTGATTCGTAAAAAAAGTTTAAGGACTGTACCATTTTGAGAAGGTGATCCTTTCTGTTTAAAAGTTAAAATTTCAAAATAGGAGTTCTTTTAGTTTACGATATTACGGAATATATGAAGAATTTTCATAGATTACCTAATATGAAGCCGAATTGCATAAGATGAGAAGAAAGGATTAATTTTCAACTAAGTTCCTGAATCTTGAACTCCAGTAGTAACATTTCCAATTAAAAAATAAATTCTTATCCAAATTTTGAACACTGAATTTTAAAAAAGAAAATTCTATTTTTAACCCAATAGTTGGATTTTCTACCACCAAACAAATGAAGTTTTTAAAATAAAGAAACATATTTTTAACAAAACAGTTGAATTTACAACGAGAAGTAACGCGCGCAATATTCTTGAATAGCATATAAACTAAATTAATTTTTAAAAAAATTATTCAATTTGAAAACTGAAAAAATTAAGAATTTAATTTGGATTTTGTCGCAAAGTCATAAAATTATCTTCAAATCATTTAATACCCGAGAAATACCTTAAAGCATTTGAGAATATTTGACGATTTTTAATTCAGAATTTTTTGGAATACCTGGGATTTATCAAATTGGATATTTATTCTGCCTTACAGTCCACATACAAAATAAATTAATTTGACTTAAAAATTAAGTATGAACTCAATATTTATTTTATTGAAAAAAACTCCATTCAAAATCCTGCTTACAGTTTCGGTACATATTTGTACCTTTATCAAAGGTCTTTGAATCTCAATAAAAAATATTATGAAATTAATGATACTATAAACACACAGAAATAATTTCTAGGTTAACATAAAATTTAAGTAAATAGCAAAATTAGATTAGTTTAAGAAAAAACAAACATAATCGTTCCAGAGATAAATTGTGCAACACCAATAGCGTCAAATGTATATATTTCTTTAAAAAAATTATTATCAATTCTTACATTTTTTCGTAATCATTTTTTAAAATAAAAAACACTAATGAGAATTATTAAAAATAAAAAAATTAGACTTCTTTTAACATAAAACTACATTTTAAAGCTATGGATTTAGTCGTAACATGGAAAGAAAAAACAGAGAATGACAAGTCAAAAATACCATATCTATGAATCAATAACGCGTTTTCATTGAAACGACTGATGCAGAAGCGCGAAAATTTAAATTTAGAATTTCAGAATATTTTTTTTGGCGAAAAAACAGATCAATTATTTTAAGAAACTTTGGTAAATTTTATTAACGTTTAGAATCTCGGAATGTAAATCGACAGAAATGTTATGAAATTTATTTATAAAAATAGATTCAATAATGCGACGTTGGTATGTGTTTTTTTCCTGCAGCTAAATTTTTTATGTTTTGAAAGTCGCAATAAAAAAAGTGATCCAAATTTCATGAATATTGTGACAAACCAGTATTTAAAATCCCAATTTCACAATCTTTTTTGTGTTCGGCAATTTTGTTTTTTAATCTCCGACCAGTTTCACCTATATAAACTTTATTGCAACCTTTACATTTAATTTGATAAATAACACCAGATAAGTTTTCAATCGAATTCATGTCTTTTGTTTCCAATACATAATTATCTAAAGTATTTTTTTAAATAAACATTTATGTTAAGTCTTTTGAGAGAATTTCTTAATCTTTCAGATAAACCTTGAAGATAAGGTAATGTGACTTTTAAATTAAATTTATTCTGCGAATCTTTCCATTTACTTATTTATTTATTTTTATTTATTTTAATACTAGTATTATAAATCTCATGAATTTGTTCAGCAATAGTGCCATCAATTAAATTAATTAATCAATTAAATCCTTTTCTAAGAAAGCCGAAAGACAAAATAAATGTCCAATTCATTATATTGATAATCATCAGTCCAAGAAGTGTTTAATTTAGGAAAAAATTTTCAAATTATTTTGTAACTTGAGAATGTTTAGAGAATTTTTGAAAATAATATAAATTATCTGAAATATTAAGAATCCTGGTACCTTCTCCTTTATGATATTTCACTTTTGGCTTATCTTTTTTTTGCTGGTTTCTCCTTCTTCTTACTAATGGTACATATTCCGTCTCCTTATTACTTTCATCATCAGGGTGTTGGCGAAAAGAATTCAAAACTGATTGCTGTAGAGGAAGAGTCCCGCGACGATTGTGTTCAATTAACCAATCAATATTTTCATGTCCTGAGTATTCTTGTCTGTAATCTTGAATTTGGTGTTGAATTGGATCATGTTGGATCGCCCCTGGAATCAAAGCAATTTGAGGAGGACACCCTTTCCTAAACTTGTATTTGTCCACAAGATCTAATATCTCTGTTAAAATACAAAGAAAAAAAAATATATATATATATAACTCATCAAATATGGTCCAAATGACTTGCTACATCTTCACCTGTTGAACTGAGTTGATGAGAAGATTCTGGAAGGTGAGAATGATTTCCATCTAAATTAAGATTTTGACGCGCAATGGGAATTGAATCATGTTTTGGAGTGGCCAGTACATCTATTCTGTCGTCATCTTCTTTAGAAGAATTTTTTCCAGTGATGATTTTTTTCATCGAACCTGATGCATCTGGGAAAAGATAATCATTAAAAAATATAGATAAACCACATCATATCGGAACCAATTGATCCAGATGTTGAATAAAAAAAGATAGTGATTATGATACTTACCAATTTCATGGAAGGAATGCATGGAGAAAAGCACAACAGCACCAAAGAAAAACATCTTCTCAAGTAGATTAGACTGACTTGTTAAAAATTTTTTACGGAAAAACCTAGGATTTTTCAAAAATCGTCTCGCTTATATATACTGGTCATGTGACGCACATTTGATGGTAGCAGAGAGAAAAATTGTTGGATCAATATACAATTCTTCAAGTTTGATTTATTTCTAGGAAATTTTCCTCAATCTTCGAAGTTTACGATATGCTACCCTAGCGTTTACTGATTAACAACTGCGTAATAGTTTGAGATTGGACGCCTCATTGAAATAATATTTGCATATCAAATACTACGTTTTAGACCAATTTCATATAATTGTAGGTTTTTATTAAGCAAATTTTTTCTAATGATATTGTATATGTGTTAATCTCTTAATTATTAAGACTTTTGGTGCCTTTTGCATTGCACCCATTTCCCTTTTTTTTGTAACTAGAATTATACCTAAATAAAGTGCAAGATCGCAAGTTAATTTCCACAGATTGTGAATAGTAGAATAGAAAATATATACCACAAACCAAAGAAAACAAATTTTTATTTTTTATATATTACATAAAGAATATTTTAATTAATTGTTTCAAATTATGAATCATTTTTTCATTATATTTTAAATGCCTTTAAAATTCATTGGAATCTCTTAAAATACTTTAAAATAATTCAGTCTTTAAAAGTACTATAAAGTATTTAAATATATTAAAAAATGTCTAGGGATCTTTTATAATATCCTGAAATATTTCATGTCCTTTGATGTCTTTTGAAATCGCTTGAAATCTTTTGAAGCACACACATTTTTTTGTAAATCCTTTACAGTGCCCTCAAATATTCAAAATACTTCAAATTCCCATTAAATTACTGCAGTGCATTAAAAAATTATTTGTGATCTTCTTAAATAATCTAAAATATTTAAAATTCTTTTAAACCTTTTGAAATTTTTTTAAGGTCTTAAAAATGCCAAAGAATTAAAAAAATACTTTAAAATATTAAAAATCCTGTCGCCATTTTGTCAATTGTTCATATCAGGATTAATTTGATAAAAACTGTTACAAATTCAAAAAATCAAATGAATTAAGTAGAAGTGAGTGAATTTATAAAAATTTAAATAAACTTTGAAAATTTAAAAGAATTCCAAATAATTGCTACAAGCTGTATTAATGTTATATTGGTTAGCCCAACAAACTGCGTTTAGAAAACGTAACTCAAACCCTCAAAAATGGTTCACACTGCGCATTTATTAATAAAATTTTGTTTATAACAATCACATTTGTCATAAAATTACCACATAATTGAGAAAAGTATCACTAGCAAGACTAAAAAAAGTACCTTTGAGAAAAAAATAACAAAAACTTATAAAAATTGCTCAAATTGCGCATTTGTTTACAAAATTTGTTTATAACGATAAGAAATATATTACGTTTTGTCTTTATATGTTTTTATGTTACTTTAAATTAGATTAGAAATGAAAATAGCTTAATATATATCCAAAACGACTCAAAAATCAACTATTATTGTTTATAACAATATGATTGTTAACAACCATACATAAATTTATAAAAAACTATTAGGTTATGTTTCACGAATGTTTACTTATTCGTTGAACACTAGTATTAATTGTTTTGAATTAATTGCGTGTAATTATAGTAACAATATCTTAAATTTTACGATTTTGAATTTTCTTCAAAAATTAAAAATTCGATGAAAAAAATAAACAGACAAAAGTTTCTCTTCCAAAAAAAGATACAAATTGTCCGTTAATAATTCTATTTACAAAAACGTATTTTTTGTTTTAATTGTAAAAAAACATTAAAAATAAAAAATTTAATTTTCGCAAAAAATAAGATTTATGATTTTAATTGAAGATTTTAATTCTCTCATTCTTTTCTGGCAATTTTATTTATAATTTAACTTTTGGATCAAAAATTGGTCTTTTTGGTTTTAAAATTCACCTCTTTCCGCGGAAATTTTACAATCTTTTATTAAAAATTCTACCATCTTCAATATTATTGTTCTTTGTTTGATAATTAGCATTCATGTTAAACACTCATATTTTTCGCTTTTAGTTAATTTATTTCCTTGCCTTTTAAGCTTATTTAAAGCTTTTAAAAGAAATTGTTTGAAAACTCCTTCAATTTTTGAAATTCTTAAAAATTCTCTAAAATATTTTGAAAAATTTTGAAATCTTTCAAGCTATCGAAATTCAATCCCAATCCTATGACATCTTTTTAATTCATTGTAAATAATGGGAAACTTTTCGCAATCTCATGCATTTTTTTATTGCTTAAAATTTTTGTAATTATTAAAATAATATTAAATCTTAGTCCGTTTTTGTAAATATGTAATAAATATAAGTATAGGGGCGAAAAGTCCATTTAAATAAAAATTTTATTCTTGTAGGTATTTGTTAAGTTAATTGTATTATGAAAAATAATAATTATAAGATTTCAGTTTTATACATTTTTAGCCTCAAGAAGAAGCTTTTCATTTTTGTTTTAAATTAGAAAGCGACCTAACTGGTTTATACTACAAGGCATATAATAAATATATAAAATTTTATGTTTCAGCTAGTAACTCTTAATCGTTTACCAAAATTCTTAAATAAATTCCTACAAATTATAAACAATTTATTTGTTTAAACAATTAAATATCTGAAAAAATGAAAAAAAAACGCCTGGAGATATTGCGGAGATGAATCCAAAGCGATCCTGAATTTTTGGATAGGACTTGTCTTTTTTTATAATTAACGTTAAATAATAAATATCTTTATAATCCATAAGATATCGGGCAAAAGAAGTTTGAACTAACTTTTTAGCATTGTTAAAATTTTTTTAACATATGGTACGTCAAGTTATGTTATTACACCATTAAGCCATTTCCCTTTCGGGGTAGGCGTGACTCACTCGGCAGGGGAAAGGAGTAGTGTGTGGATGGGATAGAGATTTTTCAGATTGATCCAGAATTCTCGTGCTATTTATGTGTTATGTTTAGGGTAATAACTTTTAATTATTTACTAAAATTTTAAATGAATTCCTAAAAATTATAAACAATATAATTGTTTAAATATTTGAATTTTTGAAAGAATTAAAAAAGCACCTGGAGATATTGCCGAGAGGAATGCAGATCGATCTTTAGTTTCTCAACAAGACTATAAGTTTCTTTTTTATAATGAAGATTAAAGTTGATTAACAAAGTAATTGTTTGAAAAATTCTCTCTCTTAAAAATAGAAATAACCACCCAGATACGAAAATTTCTGTCAATGATACATTTATCCCTAAGCTTAAACGCAGTATAGTAACAAATGAAATGAAAGTAAAAATGAAATAATAAGTTTAAACAATCTGTTATCAAAATTTACTAACAAGAAGCGAAATCGATTAAAAAAACATCGAAATTACATTTTCGACAAACAAAATATTAATTTTCGATAGCAAAAGGTAAGAATTTTTAATGAAATATAATTCTTCAACTAGGTAGTTGAAATTTTGAGCAAGACTTTTGAGCAACAATATCGTTCAATTAAAAACCAACCCGTTTAATTTGTAACATACAAAGATGAATTTTTAACTAATTGGTAAAATCTTAATATAACAACATAAAAATCAAAACGACAGGCTGTGTGCTTTTAATCAAATTTTTATAACCTAAAAATGAAAACAGAATTTTGCAAAGAATAGTTGAGTTTTTAGATAAGAACTTGTCTACCAAAAAAAAAAAAAATTTTAAAGCAAAGAGATGATTTTTTGATAAACAGTTATGTTTTCAACCAAAAATCAAAATTAAAAGAAACTTCTCATTAAGAAGCGAATTTTCTTTTTCCGATCAATCCAAAGAGTCAACTTAAATATGAACATTAGTTAAATTTTTTCTTCGGTCTTACGATAAAATTTAAAATAAAAAAACCAGGAAATCCGAGTCGATAATTTAATAAAAATAGAAAAATTCTTCTACACCTCGCGCTGTTTCGACCTAATCTGTCGGTCATCCTCAGGCAATACCTGATCCATTTACCTTATATAAAATTTTTGCACATAAAAATTATAGTTCAATGAATAAAAGTGAGACGGCTTGAAATAATTTTCAAAACAAATAATTTTTTAATTGGGAAAAATCTCAAAAAAAAGAGGCTCCCAATAATTAAGGTTACATTTTAAAAACACTTGATCGAACCAACGATGGTCACACGACGGACAAGCAGGTAATGGTGACAGGAAACTAAACTTGGATTATGTTAAATATATTTAGTACAGAGTTTGCAATATATAGTAGAGGGTCTAATTCCACTTTATCGAAAATTGCGCGCCAAGGTATTATAGACATTTACTATTAAATTTATTATATTATGGTAATGTTCAAAATCACCATTACCTGCTTGTCCGTCGTGTGACTATCATTGGTTCGATCAAGTTTTTTAAAAATCTAACCTTAATTATTGGGAGCCTCTTTTCTTTTTTTGAGGTTTCTCCCAATTAAAAAATTATGTATTTCGGAAATTATTTCAAGCCGTCTCACTTTTATTTATCGAACTATAATTTTTTTCATCTCTAGGACAATGTTAATTTTTTTAATTAACTAATTTTTATAATAATTTTGTATCAGGTATTGCCTGAGGATGACCGACAGATTAGGTCGAAACGTCGCGAGGTATAGAAGAATTTTTATATTTTCATTAAATTACTGACTCGGATTTCTTTGTCTTTTTATTTTAAACTTGATCGTAAGACAGAAGAAAAATTGAACTAATGTTCATATTTAAGTCTACCAAAACAGACGACTCTTTAATAAAATATTCGAATCATCAACAAAATACATAAATTTTCAACTATAGCCTATCAACTTTCAACCGGTAATTGATTAGTTAAATTTATGAAAAAATAATAAAATAATAAAAAAGAATAAAAAATAGAAAAAAATTAATTTGAATAAAAATTAGTTGAATTTTTTGTTATTGACCTCCATTAACTCAGTTTGCATATAAACTTCAAGTACATGTGTTGATAGTGGCTTAAAAACTAGATAAGGATATATGTACTCAATAAACCATTAATAAATTTTCTTGAACCAGTTTTCAATGTCCTAAGATTATTATAAAGTACCCAGATTTTCAATGTTTCATGGCTACCTTGTAGTTTGAGGACATCGTCAAAATAACTGTTTGTATGACAAATAATAAATTGTAGTCGCTTACGCTTCAAAGCCAATACTGTTAAAAATGTTTTGAAATTCGACACCACTTCTGCAAGACTTCTATGCTAGAAGCTCAAGGTAAAATTGAAAACCTGGTATTGGAATGACGAAATTTCAATACACGTATTATTAGTTTTGTAAATTAT
Source organism: Belonocnema kinseyi (assembly GCF_010883055.1). NCBI lineage: Eukaryota > Metazoa > Arthropoda > Insecta > Hymenoptera > Cynipidae > Belonocnema > Belonocnema kinseyi. The sequence goes on along the minus strand of NC_046663.1, from coordinate 32,389,486 downwards.
GAAGACACCCTCCGACATTACAAAACATGTATTAGAGCGTTTATAAGACGAAAATTTTACACCAGAATTTCAGGAAATTCACGAAATTCATAAAATTCACGAAATTCCTGACATTCACGGAATTCTTGGAAATGAAGAATTTCGCAAAATCTATGTAGTTCGCGGGACTCATAAGATTTCACAGAATACACGAAATTCGCAGAATTCATGGAATTCAAGGAACACAAGCAATTGATGGAATTCCCGAAATTCAGAAAAATTTTAAGGACCTAAAGGAATTTACGAAAATCCCAGAATTCACGAAATTCATGGAATTGAAGGAATTTGCAAAATTTATGAAATTCACAAAATTTTTCTAATTTTCTAATTCATGGAATTGAAGGAATTTACGGAAATTATATAGTTCGCGGAATTAATGGAATTTAGAAAATGGATAGAATTGGTGTAATTCACAGAATTCGTGAATTTTAAGGTTATAAAGGTATTTACGAAATTCATGGAATTAAGGAAAATTGTGAAATATTGGAATTCATGAAATTTATAGATATGATTATATTGAAAGAATTCATGGCATTTAAGGATTTCATAAAATTCGCAGGTTTCACAAAATTAAAGGAATTCACTATACTTCTAGATTCCACGGAATTAATAGAATTCACGTAATTCACGAAATTTAGGGAATTTACGGAATTCAAGGAATTCATGAAACTCACGGAATTCACGGAAATTAAGGAATTTACGGAATTCGTGGGATTTGTGGAATTCGAGAAATTCATGGAATCGAAGAATTTTCAGGAATTCAAGGAATTTACGGAATTCAGGGAATATGCTTACTTTATGAAATTCACGAAATTCATTTAATGTGCGGAATTTATGGAAGTCATAAAATTTATGAAATTCAAGGAATTTCTTGGAATTGACTGTAATCACGGGATTAACAGAATTCATAGAACTGACGAAATTCGTGTAAAGTCTAGAATTAACAGAATTAATGCATTTCGCGAAATTCGCGGAAATCAAAGAATTAAAGGAATTCACAAAATTTATTCAAATTAATGAAATTCAGCGTAACAGAAGAAATTTTGGAATTCGTAGAATTCTAGGATTTTACGAAATTCGTCGAATTTAGTCACGGAACTAATGGAATTGAAGGAATTTTCGGGGTCTATGAATTCCAAACATTCCGTGAATTCCTTGATTTTATTGAATTTCAATCATTCATTATATTTCATGAACTTCGTGAATTCCGTGAATTACAAGATTCACTTGCATTTCACGATTTCTTTTTTATTCCGTGAAATGTATAATTTTCGTGAATTCCATTAATTCAATTAATTCCGAAAATACCATGAATTCAGCAAAATCAATTAATTCCGTGAATTCCATAAATTCTCGAATGCTATAAACTTCGCGAAGTCCATTAATTCCGGAAATTTCTTAAATATGATGAATTCTTTGGATTCCGCAAATTCGATGAATTTCGTGAATTCTTTGATTTTCGTACATTTTTTTTATCCCAAGAATTCCATAAATTCCATTAATTTCCTAATTAACTTGAATTCCGTGAATTCCCTGATTTTCTTGAATTCCATAAATTCATGAATTGTTTGTATTCCGGGAATTCCGTGAATTCAATTAATTTCGCTAAGTCCATGAAATCCCTGAATTTCAGACTTTATATGAATTCCGTGAATTTCTTTTATTCCGTAAATTCTATGAAATCCACGAATTCCTTAAATTCCATGAATTATTTAAATTATATATTATTGCTTCCACAGGTGTCGAGTTACTGGCCGCTGACCATATATTATAAGCTTCCAATAAATGAAGTGGAAGTATCCAACAGAAATTTTTAACAATGTAATTTTGATTAATTCCAAGGTTTTATTAAGCATATTTTGTTTAATACCACTCAAGTAATTGAGTAAATTTCACTTGTTAAAAAAATGTAACTTTTCACTATAAATAGTTGGATATTCTTATTGGATTATAATAGTTTTTAAAAAATCCCTCTCATTTGCTGAATTTATTATTATTTTGTCAATAAAAATGACTGATTTTTAAATTGAAATACGTTTAATAAAATATAATAAAATTTTGATTCAAGTAAGTGTCGAGATGCAGAAAAGAAAATATACATAAAGTAAAACCAAATAATAATGTATTTATCTCAAAAAGTATTACATAAAAATACATAATTTGAAAACAAACATTTTTTATTCATAAAAGAATAATAACAATAGTTGCAAGTGTATCAGCATTGTCTGATAAATCCTAACATTCATGATAATCCTAATTTTAATGTGGATTAGGATTTCTCTTAGGAACCTTACTTTGGTATTCATAGTGAGCATTATTAAAACGGCTCATATCATTGTAAATTAAATTCGGTTGATCATCCTGTGAAGCATTTTGTGGAAGTCGAGGCTGCATGCTAATGAGATCATGAGTATTCGAAACTTTTCTTGGCCTTGAAGCTTTTTTATTGCCGATTGTTCCTTTTTGAGGATCGCCTGGTGTTGTCGATTGATCCATTTCGTGCGAAACAGATGGTGCTTTCTCTGAATATCCTCCTTGATTGTTTTGGATAGATCCTTGTTCATTATGTTCACGGGGTAGTATATATTTATTTCTGAAGTGTGCCAATTCGACTCTCATAGTTTTTACTTCTGTGAAAGAACTGCAGATGTATATAAAAATATTTTGACCGAGTATTTGCATTTGCGCGAGCATTAAAAAATAAATGATTCAATTTACTGATACTTTCTTGAGTCAGATTTTTTCTTAATAGCTCACCTTGTGTTGCCGGATTTCTTCTTTTTATCTCACTCTTCCTTGAATCTTTGGTACCCCCAGAATTAAATTAAATCATGTGAAAATATTTAACAAAATTTCGTAATTATTTTTAAATTTTCATAATAATAGGAGATATTTGAAAATTTTTGGGAATAACCCAAAATATCTGAAATTTTAAGAATGCTGATACATTGTTTTAGATTTTTTCTTAATAGCTTACCTTTTTGGTTGCTTAGTCTACTCCGCATTGATGGCAGGTGTACGATCTCACTCGTGTTTGAATCTTCTGTTCCAAGAAAAATAAATTAAAGTATATGAGAATATATGACACTATTTCGTACTGATTTGGAATTTGTAAGAATACTTAGGAACATTTTAGAATTTTTGGGGATAATTCAAAGTATCTGAAATTGGAAGAATGCCGATACCTTGTTTCAGTTTGTTTTAATAGCTCACCTTCTGTTTGCTTTCTTCTTCTTCTCACTAATGGTGCATGTACCGACTCACTTGAACTTTCCTCATTAGGGTGTTGGTGAGAAGCATTGAGATCTGACTGAAATTCAGGGAGAGTTCCACGGCGACATTGATCAAGAAACCATTGGATGTTTCCTTGTGGTAAATCTTGTTGTCTATAATCTGGAATTTGGTGTTGAATTTGATTATGCTGGATCATCCCTGAATTTGATGCAATTTGAGGAGGACACCCATTCCTAAAGTTGAATTGGTTCACAACATCTAACATTTCTGTAAAAAGACAAAATTTACAAAAATTTATACAAATCTCATCATATCTGCCATCTATGAACTAATAGATTTTCACCTGTTGCACTTTGTTGATGAGGATATTCTGGAGTGAAAGAATTATATCCATCTAAATTCAGAGCTTCATGCGCCATTGAATTTGGATTATATGACGAAGACGATGAAGTAGGAAGTCTAGAAGTGAAAAGTGGATTTATGCTCTCTTTACCTTTATTAGAAGAATTTCTTCCAGTGGAAATTTTTTTCAACGAATCTGATGAATCTTTAAATAGATAAGTATGGGAAAATATAGATAAAACTCATTCTATCGGCAACAAATGATACAAATGTGGATTAAAAAAGGATTGTGTTTATGATACATACCAATTTCATCAAAGGAAAGTATGAAAATAATCCCGAAAGCGCCAAAGAAGAGCCTCATTTTCTCTCGACGTAGATTAGGTAGTCTCGTTTAAAAATTTCGTACCTAAAAACTGATTATTTTTCAGAAATTTTCCGACTTGTATATATACTGATCCCTTGATGTTCATTTGCAGGAAGCAGAAAGAGAAATCGGTGTGGCAATTTGCAGTTCTTGAAGTTTTATTTATTTTTTTCTTAAAGTGTTCCTCATCATTGAATGATTGCGATATGCATTCCAGATGTTTACTGCCTTATAACTGCATGATCGTTTGAGATTTTAAGTGTCGTCAAAATAAGTATTTGCAACTCAAATACTAAGTTTCAGAAAATCTATACCAATGAAAATCGAAAAGGTCAGAATATCGTGTACCTAGAATTAGAAAAGTTTGCATTAGAAGGACTATTTTATTAATTTTTAACTTTTTTTTAGTCATCCGACCGATTTCGAGAGCGGCCACTACAATTCACCCCAAGGCGATGAAAAAGTTGAAAAATCTGAGTTTTAGAAATGAGTTTTAATACTTAAACTTTTTTCTTTGAATGTCAGTTTGTAAAAATACTGATTAATTTACAAATATACTAATGCACTTTCATTATTATGACTGCAGCAATCAAATCATCGATGGTTAAAGTTTGTTTATCAAAATTAAAAAAAAAGTATATAATCAGAATTACGTGTTTGCATTGGAAACTTTACAACTTAAAATCCTCTCTAGACAAAGTAAATGACAAAATTGTTTCACAAAAATAGAGAATAAAATTCTTTTAAATAAAATTTAGCTTCAAATATATTTAAATTATTTATTAGTTTCAAAATAAAAAGTTTTAAGTTCCTAGCCTTTTAAGTAAAAATTTTGCAATTTTAGTGATATAGATGAATTTTTAACCAAAAAATAAGGTTTCAAACAAAAAAATTTATTTTCTACTAAAAAACCTAAATTTAAAAAAAAAGAATACATAAATCACAAGATGAAAATTTTCAACTCAAGTTATGAATCTATAAACAAAAAATTAGATTTTAACAAAATAGGTATAATTTTTTCAAATAATTGCATTCTTAACCAAAAGTAAACCATAACCACAAACAATTGCATTTTCAAAAACGCAGTAGAATTTTTCATAAAAAATATGAATATTGATCAAAATAGTTTATTTTTAAATAATATAAGTGATTATAAAATTAAAGAATCAAATTTGTATCCAAAGTAGAAGAATCCTGAACCAAAATTATAATAGTAGAGGTCTCATAATAGAATAATTAATTTTTATGATTGTTTCAGGCAAATTCTAATATTCGATAAATTAAGATAGTTTTGGTCTCTGTAAAAATAAAAAATTCTACGATTATAGGAATTGAAAGAATGTTTGAAAAATATCTAAAAATAAAAAATAAATTGAGAAATAAATTCTCGTGAAGAATAATTATTTTAGCACAGAGTTTTTGTAATTTAATTTTTTTATTGCTGTAACATTTCACCAATAACAAAAATGGTTGTGATTTGAATGAATCATGCCTTTTTCGTTGAAAAAATTTACTGATAATGTGCTTTCCCCCGTTTACATAAAAAGTGAATTATCTGCAAACAGTTATTTATTCAAAGTATTTTGATTTCGTTCTTTTTTGTAAATTAATTCTTTCAATTAAAAATTTAAAAAAATCCCCTTTTTCCTTGAAATTGTACCTTTTTGAATTGTAAATTCAGCAACTTCGTTAAAAGTGCATATATTTTTAAAGAAAAGGCTATTTTTCAACCAAATAGTTGAACTTTTCAGCAAAACATACGATTTTTTTAACAAAATAGTTTAATTTGAACCAAACAGTTGAATTTTTTATCTGCCGAACGAATTTTTGATCAACTAATCATAGCTTAATCATGTTTCCGTACACTAGTGCGAATTAGCACCGCAAAAATTTTTATGTTACTGGTATTTTCTGTACTGAATTTTCCCAACTATATTCCTACTACGAATTCGCACTAGTGTACGGTTTGTGTTTGCAGCATCTTAGCCGACTCCGAAATATAAAACTGATGGATTTTGGTGTAGGTCACTTTTATTTTCATTGAGAGTAACAACATTTTATCATTTTTACAATATTAGCGGACTGCGATACGTTTATTAAATCAAATTGAAAAGAAAACAGATTTTTACATGCGATCTCCACCATAAATAAATTTGATATTAATGAAATTTTTTAAGCTTTTCGTAATGTCTTTTCAATAATACTTAATAATAATAATAATAATAATAAATAAATAAATGATCCTCGGTGGCTCAGTTGGTTAGACACTTGGACTTCACCTCAGAGGTCCGGGGTTCGATCCCTGAGCCGGTACCTCTAGAAATTGTTCAATGTATCTTTACTGAGGTTCTGGTGGTTCGGAACCCACCTTAAGCTGTAGGTCCCCCCATCGTGTACTTGACTGAAACCCCCAGTCCGTCAATGATGGGGTAAAAACCAGGCTTTGTCCAATATGTCTGAGCAGACTGCTCTCATCAGGTCACTTGATTGCATTATAAAAATGCGTCCGTGACTGATGATATATACCTGGACAGCCCCGTGCAAAAATGATTAAATAATAATAAACCTGCGAAGGTGTTCCGCGTTGATGTCGCGGTAGGGCTTGAGCTCTCCTCTCATGACTTTGAGGGCAATTTTGGAGGTAGCATTGCTACTGACAGGGTTTCCCATGCCAAATAGGCTGATAACGAAGAGGAGAGGGACTAAGTAGAACACCAAAACCCATCAATGAAAAATGGAGAATATATTAAAGATTTTGAAACGCTTGTCGCTTCCCGAGGATCGTAGGGGCGCCCCTGGAGCCACCGCTGGGGGCCACATCATACGGGACGGTGGCGATGGTGAGCTGCGAGATGGTCAGGCAGATCTCACTAATCAAACAGCTGACCAGCAAGAACATCTGCGACAACCGGTAAGCAGTGGAACATCAACTGTGCCTGCTGAGAATGTTTTGGCTAGCACTAGCTGTTTGCAGCCAACTACCTCGACAGAAATACCGTGGGAGAGCATAAATTGGGATACCACAATGAAAGAGGAATTGGTGCGTCTCTATTATGAAAGTGCGAAGTTTGAAACAAACAAGGAAAAATGATACAATTTAAGAACAAAATTTACTGCAAAGTATCCTAATATACAAAAGGTCGCACTAAGAGATCTTATCGCTAAGGTGAAAGACATCAGGACTAATCTACATGTTACAGAAGACGGAGCAATGGAGATTAGACAACAGGTTGATTTGGCGTGGAAAAACGACGGCAATGAACATCAGTTAGAGAAAGCCGCGACAAACGGTCAAGCAAGAGCAAATGATGTTTTTCCTCAACCTATTGATAATCCAACACCACCACATTCCCCAGAGGTGGATAACCTTATACAACCAGAGGCAGAAGCAGAGGTTCAGCAACCAAAAAAGCGACGAAAATGGACATACTATATGAACAGAGATGTTATGCGCCTTTATTTTTTGGCAGAGAAATGTGGGGAAAGTGTAAGAAGAGAACATCATAGACTCTTTTTACTTAAATACCCAGAGCTAGCCACAAAAATAAATGAGCAGAATCTGGCAGATCAAAAACGCTCAATATCTGTAAACAGACTGCTTTCGGCTGTTGAAATAGCTGCTATCAAAATGGAAGTGGAACGGCAGCTTCCCATTGATTAGCTCGCCTTGGAAGATGTGGATAACAAACACTTGACTGATGCTGAAGGCACAGGTGCTAGGGATAATGAACATCATATACCGGATCTATTAGAACCACATCCGGATATTACTAACGATGATGTAGATAGGGAAATCTTAGAAGAACTACAGCACCTGGAAAGGAATTTTGGTCATGCTTTACTAGAGTTCAGATATGTGGAACCAACACTGAGGCATTCTCTGCCCAAAATGAACATCACAAAACATCTGCGTACACTAATAGCACATCCGGACAGTAAGGTTTTACCTACGTATTTAAACGTAGCACAAAATGCGTTAGAGATGCAAACTCTTATATACTATGCAGCTGTAGCAACCGTTAGAACGTTGGGCCGAAAAACTAGGTCTGCAAATGCAGTTTTTGTCCCAGCAAGGAATCGAGATCCACCATGGAAGATCAGGTTGGATATGGATGTCAGCAATGTAAGGTGCGAATTGGGGCGATTAATTCAATATAAAAAAGGAAAGAGAACCAGAAAGCTGATGAACCATGTTACTAAAATCATCCACCCTCGGCACATCGAGACAGTAACACCAGCAATATTGGATGAAATTTTAGACTCTCAACGACAAAGACTTGATGTTCTTACTGCCAGACTGCGTCGGTACAAGAAAAGTAATGCACGAAGGCAACAAAACCAAAACTTTCAGACAGATGAAAGAAGGTTATATCGTGAACTGAGAGGAAAGCCTAATAACCACCAAGGCACCGAAGTCCCTCAATTGGAAGATATGACTAACTACTAGTCGGGCGTTTGGGGAAAAATAAACAGATGCAATTTGGACACTGCGTGATTCAAACTGGATGAAGTAAGGGCAAACAATAGCCCAGAAATGCATCTGACAAACATCACAGCTTTAGATGTTTCAGTTGTCTTGAAGAGGGCACGTAATTGGAAAGCTCCAGGTCAGGACATGGTGCACAACTTCTGGTATAAGTACCTGACGAATGTGCATCTTGCGTTGGCAAGGTGTTTTTAGAAGAACATTGAGCACCCAGATTTGATGCCAGGTTTTATGCTCCAAGGTACTACATATATGATACCAAAAAAACCAGACGCTCAAAAACCATCTGACTTTCGACTGATAGCCTGTATTCCAACAATTTATAAATGTCTTACCGCTATCATTGCAGATAAGGTATATTCTCATCGTGACAAGAATGATATTCTTACAGAAGAACAAAAAGGATGTTGTAAAAACTCACGAGGCTGTAAAGATCTAGTCACTATAGACGCTGTTGCGATGACTCAAGCTCTTAAGCATCAAAGGAACTTACACATGGCATACATTGACTACAAGCAAGCGTTTCCTTCCGTTCCGCATGACTATTTGCTTGAAGTCTTAAAACTTTACAAAATCTGTCCACGCATTATTGATTTTCTAAGCTATGCGATGAGGCTCTTTGGTACAAGAATCAAGTATTTTGATCATGGACAACCAAGGATAACTGGATCAATACACTTTACGACGGGTATATTTCAAGGAGACTCCTTCAGCGCACTATGGTTCTGTTTAGCATTGAGTCCATTGAGCAAAACACTAAACAGCATGTATCATGGATTCAGAATTCATGATAATGAGGATGGTCATCAAGTGACCCATCTTCTTTACATGGGATGACCTGAAGCTGTACGCTAGTTCAGGCCAGAAACTGCAGCAAGTGATTGATGTCACAAAGGAGTTTTCCAATGATATCCACATGGAGTTCGGACTAGATAAATGCAGAACAGTGCATTTAACCAAAGGGGAATTAGGGACCGCAGAGTTAGTGTACGAGTTGGAAAATGACATCGAGGCAATGGCTGCAGGCGAATCATATAAATATCTGGGTATTCTTGAATCTAAGGGTATTCAACATACGATAGTTCAGACAAGCCTAATGACTGCCTTTACTACGAGGCTCAGATTAATTATGAAGCGTTTTCTCAACTCGGCAAACAAAATCAGGGCGATCAACACATATGCCATCCCTGTCCTCACGTACTCCTTCGGGCTCATAAAATGATCTAACACTGACCTTGAAAAGTTAAACAGAATTGTTCGCGTAGAAATGAAGAAGCACCGAATGCACCACAGAAATTCAGCGATTAAAAGGGTAGTTCTACCACGACATTTAGGGGGTAGGGGCGTTGTAGATGTCAAAAAACTGTGTGAGTCACAAGTTATACAGTTACGAGACAATTTTAACAGCAAACGAAATGTTGCGCTTCACAGAACCATCTGTCAAGCGGATCTTGAATACACGCCCTTAAATTTGTCCGCAGATGGGGCCTTGAATATCAGGGCAGAAACCATAGAGGAATTAGAAATACAATGGAGGCAGAAAGTCATCCATAGCGAGCACCCCAACACGTTAGATCAAAGTGAAGTGGATAGTGAGGCATCTAATATTTGGCTAAGAAAGGGTGTTCTGTATCCAGAGACGGAAGGATTCGTCATTGCAATACAGGACAAGGTTGTCAGCACGAGGAATTATCGCAAACACGTGTTACATCAAGACGTGGTTGACCGGTGCCGATTATTTGGAGATACCAACGAATCCATAGAGCACATTATTGATGGCTGTCGCGTAATGGTTCAGAAAGAATATACGCACAGATATAATGATGTAGCGGGCATTATACATCAACAACTTGCCATAAACCTAGGACTCTTAAAAGAATGGGTGTACTTCTATAGATACATTCTAATGCCCGTTTTAGAAAGCGAAGATTACATCTTATATTGGGATGTTACTATCCAAACGGATCATTACATCCGGGCCAATCAACCTGACATTGTGATGCGAGAGAAAAAAAAGGTTGAAGAGTCTACATTATCGACATTACTTGTCCGCTAAACCGAAATTTGCAATCAACCTATACAACTAAGATCCACAAGTATAATGAGTTAAGGCATGAATTAAAGACCATATGGAGGAATGTGAATCATGCATCCATTCATCCCATTGTGATTTCGGCTACAGGCAATGTGCACGCAAGATGCACTGAACATCTTGAACATT
>NC_046663.1:32362857-32378697 GCF_010883055.1 Belonocnema kinseyi | reverse complement strand
CACTTGATTGCATTATAAAAATGCGTCCGTGACTGATGATATATACCGGGACAGCCCCGTGCAAAAATGATCAAATAAAAAATCCAACTCTAACCAAAAATGTCTTCGACATGTTGGGCAGTATAAGCCTGTGACAACATTTCAACACTGAAATGTTTTTATTATTATTATTATTATTAAAAATAATAGTTTTAAAATAATAATAATGAATCATTCAATAATCAATCATTATCTATTAATTAACTACTTCACAGATTTTTTATAATAAATAAATGGCTTCATTGCATTTTATTGTTAATTAATTTATGCACTCTTGCCTGTCCGCCCTAAAATCACGAAATTCCCTTTTCGAAATATAATAACTTCGGAAGCACGGGAAAAATACTTAGTATGATTCGATCGCTTTTATATATTTTTCGTTCAAAAACAAGGTTTGATCTAAGAAATCGCGTTGGTTTCGTTGAATTTTGTTTAAATGCATAAAAATACGGTATTTTGAATAAAAAAATAATGTAAGAAAAACATAATTTGCTTATAACAATTTTTTCATAATACAACGTATTTTTAGTTAATTTAAATTGCAGCAGTGTATTATACGGAAAATTTTACCCTAAAATCATATACCTATCTACAACCTTTAAAATTTTTTTCATCTATAGATCAGCTGCTGATATCGTGAAATCCCAATTTGCACCAGTGTACGGTTCACGAGGGCTAGAATGAAGTGTTCTGTAACGGGCTTACGACAACAAATTTTCAAAAGAACCAGCTGTGCTTTCAACAAAATTGTTGAAGCTTCAAGTCAAAAAGCAGAATTTCACATAAAATAGTTGAATTTCCAAACTAGAACTTTTCTACTAAAAAGGATGAATTTTTAATGCAAAGAGACAATTTTTCAAGATACAGTTATATTTTTGACTAAAACAAAAACTGATGTTTAATAATATAGTCGAATCATCAACAAAATAAATGAATTTTTTATTATAACCTATTAACTTTCAACCAAAAATAGAATAGTTGAATTTTCAACAAAATGATAAGAAATAATAAAAAAGAATAAACTTTCAATGAAAAATAGTTAAATTTTTTGTTATAGAGTTCTATTAACTTAGTTCGCACACAAACTTCACGCACATGTGTAAATAGTGGCTTGGAAACTAGATACAAATATATGTAATTAATAAACTATCATTGATTGTCGAAGATTTTATCAAGCATAATTTGTTCAATAAAATTACCGTAATTTAGTAAATTTCACCCTTCAAAAAATATCACTTCCACTAAAAACAGTTGGATATTCTTATTGGATTCTAATAATTTTTTGAAAATCCCTTTTTTCGGCTGAGTTTATTATTATTTCTTCAATAGATAGAACGGATTTTTACATTCTCATCCTATTGAGAAGGTATTGGTTTTATGTAAAATTTCACTTTGTCGGTTTTCCTTGAATGTTTATGTTTTTAGACCCACTGATACAGAAAGAACAAATTTTTATAAAGGTGTTTGTCTGTCTGTATTCTGTAGTATGTAGGCACGATAATTTTCGAAATATTTATCAGATTGGATTCTACTTTAGCACACTTTTTAGAGGCTTAAAAAGAAAAAACAAGTTCGTAAATCATCTATTTTGGATAAAAATTCAAAAAGTAACCGCATTTTCAAAATGTTTAAAACCAAATTTTTTAAGATTTTGAAATTCTATCTAAGATTGTTAATAGAAATCGGAAACTCAAACAATTTATCCTAATGACTTTTTTCTATAAAAAAAAAATTTTAGAGTTAGAGCATTTAAAAAAAAAAAAATGAATATTTTAAGCCAAACAACGCATGATGAGGAAAAAGTAGATAAAAGAAAAACGTTTATTTTTAAAAGCCCTATACGATAATTATAACAACTTTTTTAATTTGGTCGAAAAGTTCCAAATTTAAATTTGATCGTACCAAAAATTTTTAAATCCAGATTTTTGTAAGATTTCAAAATTCTATAAAGGGTTATTTATAGTAATCAAAGACTCAAACAATTTTACTTCAGACTTTTTTCCATAAAGAGAAAATTGTCAGAGTTAGAGCATTTTAAAAAGCCACAAAAACAAACTAAAATGAACATCTTAAGCCCACCAGCGCATGATATAAAAAAAGTTAAAAAAGGAGAACGTTGCTTTTCAAAAGACCTACAAGATTATAATAACAACTCTTCTAATTTCGTCGAAAAGTTGAAAATTCCAAATTTAATCGTACCAAAAATAGTGAAAAATCCAAAAATTCCATTTTTTGGTCAGACTATGCAAGATACGAAGAACAGGAATAAGCTAAAATTGCGAGCCCTTGAAATATCTACAAATTTGTTATGAATCACTTTTCGATAGGACGGGTAGCTTTTGTTTTTAATCGTAAAAAACAATATTGAAAATAAAAAAATCTAAATTTTTTAACTAACCGCACAAGCTACGAAAAAAAGAGACAAAACTCGTTTATCCAAAAAAGAGCTTTAATTTTTGACAGGACACGTAGTTTTTGCTTTAATCGTAAAAAAAACATTAAAAATAAAAATATTAAATTTTTTGAAAAAACGACAGAAGTACGAACTAAGATTAACAGACAACAGTTCGCATAAAAAGATATACAAATTTATTATTAATTATTTTTTGATAGGAGGAGTAGATTTCCCTTCATTCGTAAAAAATAAGATTGAAAATTAAAAAATTAAATTTTTGGAAAACGGACAGTAAACACGAAAGAGGAAATAGGATCCTATATAGGTCCCTATATAGGTTCCTGTATTAGACCCTATGCAAATGCGCAGTAGTTTGTCTTTAATCGTAAAAAACAAGATTAAAAATAAAAAAAATTATAAGAACAAAAAAGCAAGAATTAGTATGATTCAATTTTTATGCATATTATGAATAGTAATGATATAAATTTATTGAAATGATACCGAAAATAAAAAACATAAAAAATAGGTTTTTATTGAGTAAATTTTTTCCGGAGATATTGTATATGCCAAATTGTTCAAATATGAAAACAATCATGATAAATACAACTGGCTCTTTATTTTTCAATATTTGAATAAGCAATCCCAATGCGAAACACGAGATACGTAATGAGAATGTGTGCGTTGAAGCCGAAAGAGTTTTAACAAAAGAGAATTCACAATCACAAAATTACAATTGTCGATCCGCTGATCTTTGATTTTAAAAGGTCTATGCACGAATGAGGCAGAAATGCAAAGACCGAGCGCGGAGTGCGATGGCTCTTTAAACAAAAGACAATTCAGAATCACAAAATTACACTGGTGGATGTTTTGAGTCTTAATTTTAAAAGCTTTGTGCAAGAATGTGCGCAAATATCAAAACCGAGCGCGTAGCGCGAGGTAAACACATAATCGAGCGCGAAGCGCGCAAATCAACAGTCGCGCACTTCAGGCGCGCTCAAACTTGCGAGCGAAGCGCGATGAGAATGTGCCGGCGTAGCGGGCAGATTTTTTGGTTAAAGTTTGTTAAATCAAAATCATAAAGTTTAGTTTGAAGCAAGTGTGGCGATGTCCATAAGAAAATACCATAGATATATTAGAGCTAATTAGTATTGTATTTATCTAAAAAAGTGTTGCATAAAAATACATAATTTGAAAACACACATATCTGAAGTATAGAAAGATGTTAACAAAAACGAAAGTAGAATAATATTGCCATCCAAATCGCGAACTTCTTTACTGGTCTCAATGATGATGAGGGTTTCTTTTGGGAACTTGACTGTGATATTCATAGTAAGGATTATTAAACCGGCTCATGTTATTGTAAATCAAATGTGGTTGATCATCCTGTAAAGCGTTTTGTGAAAGTTGAGACTGCACGCTAATTAAATCACGAATATCCGAAACTCTTATTGGCCTTGAACCTTTTTCATTTACGGTTTTTCCTTTTTGAGATTCACCTGGTGTTTTCGATTGATCTATTTCCTGCAAAGCAGGAGAGGGTTTTTCTGAATATCCTCCTTGATTATTCTGGATAGATCCTTGTTGATTATGTTCACGATGGAGAATATATTTACTTCTGAATGTTGCCAATTCGGCTCTTAAGCTTCTTGCTTCTGCAAAAGGACTGCTGATATATACAGAAATAATAATATCTGATCCAAAGAGTCTATATGTTGACCAAGGTTTTCCATTTGACAAAGTATATAAAAAATGATAATTCAATAATAATGATATTAATAATAATAATTTTAATTATTTTAAATATTTGTAATAATGATACCTTCTCCTTTATGATTTGTTCCTTCTAGCTCATAATATTCTCGTCGGCCTCCTTTGATTCGAATTAATGGAACATGTACAGGCTCACTCGAGTTTAAATCTTCGTTTCCCCCAGCAGTACCTTAAAGCATGTGAGAATATTTATCACCATTTTGTAATGATTCTAAACCGATCGAAATACTGGAGAGTATTTGAGAATTATTGGGAGTCATTCAAAGTTTACAAAATTTTTTCAATACTGATATCTTCTTGACTCAGGTTTTTTCTTAATAACTCACCTTCTGTTTGCTGCTTTTTCCTTCTTCGCATAAATGGAACATATAAATTGTCATTCTTCTTTGAATCGTTTGTGCCTTCAGAAGTACCTTTTACCCAGCAAAAATAAATACTTAAAGTTATATTGGACTTAATTTCAGATTTGACTGGGATAAAAAATAAAGTAAAGTATGCTCCTAAATTTATTATTCAGTTCTGAATGTATTTTGAAGGTTACCCGAAATAACCTACAAGGTAAGAAGAGAAGAATAAAGAAAAATTAATATTTTTAGATTTAGACGAAAGAGTAAGCATTATTTAATTTTTTTTTAATTTGCTATTTTCCATCGAGAGAAGTGCCCAACGAAAGAATAGGTATATCTTTAAAACCAGTTCTTTTCTATTTCCTCCATGAATGACACTTATTTTGTATGCCGTGAAGGTGAATACATTTTCCACTTTTTTAATTTCGCCTAATCCGATCCGTAGACATGCTTTATTTTCGATTATTTTAATTTCTTTTAACCTGTCCACAAAATATATGCACATTAGGGTGGCTCAAAAACGCTTTTTTAGGGGGCAAACATCCCCCCGATTTCATTCCGCATCCCAGGAAAGAAATTCCGTACTTTTTTATTCATTGTTTTTTATTTTAACAGGTGCCCGTCTTGACTTGAAGTTTTCCATGTAAAATTCATGGGCAAACATCTCTTTTTTGAGTTTTTGGAATAATTTGTTAAGGTTTGCAAAATATGTGACGGCAAAGTATGGGAGCCTGTAAAGAATTACCCAATGAAGAATTTCATGTACCAGAGATATAAGTTTGACACCCCTAATACACCCCCACGAATACCTAAATAGTTTTCTGGTACTCGTGGGGGTTCCTCAGGGGTGCCAAAAAAAAAGTTGATTCTTCATGAAATCGACCTTTTGAGCACTGTATTTTTGTCTTTTCAATTATTAAACAAATGGAATTTGTGAAAATATATATTTCTTAATTGTCTTTTTTTCATTAAAATTATTCCTATTAGTTTACTGAAATATTCAATAAAATTAGTTCATTAATTTTTGATTGTTGAAACTAATGGAATTTGCTTAAGTAATTTTTTTAAATTCGTTTTTTTTTCCTACAAATTATTACTAACGGTCTAGTGGAACATTTATTAACATTAGTTTATTAATGTTCAAGTATTTAAACAAATCGAATTTGTTTACATAATTTTCTTTCAAATTCTTTAAAAATGAAAATTATTAGTGGCGATCGAGTGGAATATTTATCAGTAATAATTAATAAGTGAATAATAATTGATTTATCAGTAATATCAAGGTTATAATTTTTATAACAAAAAAATTCAAAAAATAAAATAATCAAACAATGCTAAGAAATATTCCACTAGACCAATAGTAATTATTTTTAAGGAAAAAACCGAATTTTGGAAAAAAATTGTTTAAACAAATTACACTTGTTTGAATAATAAAAAATTATGTAAACAATGTTAATGAATATTCCATTAGACTAATAGTAATAATTTCTAGGGGAAAAATCGAATTTTCAAAAAAAAATTATTTAAACAAATTCTATTGGTTTATATAATTGAGAAATAATTAACAAATGATAATAAATATTCCACTAGATCAATATTAATAATTTTAAGTAAGAAAAGACGAGATTACAGTGCTCAAACTGTCGATTTCATGAAGAATTGACATTTTTGTTTTATGGGTAGTTTTCAGGTACCCGTGAGGGTGTGTTAGAGTTATCAAAGCCATATTTCTGGTACCTAAAATTCTTTATTGTATAATTTTCTACAAGCCTCAAGTCAAAACTGGCATCTGTTAAAATAAAAAAAAAATAAAACATGAAAAATTGCGGATTTTTTTTTCGGTCTTGAAAAAAATAGGGGGGTAGGGTTGTAGCCCTCTAGCATCCAAAACAAATTTTCCATGCATTTTTGGACCACCCTAATGCTAATGCATAGTTTCTATTCGTTTTCGTGGAATATAAGTTTGAGAATTTTCATTTTTTTGTCTACCATAACCGTGGAGTAATTTAATAATAATATTTTACATTTGTAAAACAAATTATAGATTTAATAATATAATAAATAATAATAAATTTATTCCGTTATGTTGTTTAATGAGGATAAAATTTATTATTTGTTTGTTAATCAGACTGATAAAGATATTCTTTGACAATACTACAAATTATTTATATTAACTTAATTATTTCATATTTACACCTGAAAAATTTTGTAGTCGATAAAAAAACTAAGTTTTTTGTCTTCAAAGTGAGATTTTTTTCTTTCTTTCTATTCTTTCTTTTGCATTCATTTATTTTATAATTACTCTCAATACGCTTCCATTACATTTTTTAAGTCGATTCAAAGCATATATGTTGCTTTATTTCCTACTCCTTGATGGAACTTTCGATGGAGGAAAATTCGCGTTTTAATCGGAAGTCAGACTCTTAATGTTTCTGAATACTTCTCTTCTCACCAGGAATACTATGTTTCGATAATTCGTGGAATTTTACTCAAGAATCTGATTCTCTTAATTTAATGTTCACGTCTAATTCTTAATTTCAGGTTGCCTATGCTTCTTTTAGTGATACCTTAAAATAAGCCGAATTTTCGACTTACATTAAGTACTTTTTCTTACTGTGAGGCATGTGAGAATATTTTACACCATTTCGTAATAATTTGGAATTTTTCGAAATACTTTGGGGACATTTGAGAATTTTTGGGAATAATTCAAAATATCTAAAATTTTTAAAATGCTGATACTTCTTAAATTTTTTTAAGTGCTCACCTTCTGTTTGCTGCTTTCTTCTTCTTCTCCCTGACGGTACATGTACCGGCTCACTCTTATTTTCATCAATAGGATGTTGGTGAGAAGCAGCAAGATCTGGCTGAAATACAGGAAGAGTCTCGCGGCGACATTGGTTAAGAAACCATTCCATATTTTCTTGTGGTGAATATTCTTGTCTGTAATCTGGGATTTGTTGTTGAATTTGATCACTTTGGATCATCCCTGAAGATAGAGCAATTTGAGAAGGACACCCATTCCTCAACTTGAATTTGTTCACATGATCTAACATCTCTGTGAAAAAATAAATGTACAAAAATATATACAAACTCATAACATCTGCTCCAAATGAACTGATGTTCACCTGTAAAACTTTGTTGATGAGAATATTCTGGAGTGAAAGAATTATATCCATCTAAATTTAGAGCTTGACGAGCTCTTGAAGATGGATTATTTGACGAAGACGATGAAGTAGATAGTCGAGAAGTGACAAGTGGATGCATGCTCTCTTTACCTTTTTTCGAAGAATTTCTTCCAGATGCATCTGTAAAAATACAAATATTGAAAAATATGGATAAAACTCATTCTATCGGAAACAAATGATACAGATGTTGATTAAAAAAGGATAATGATTATGATACTTACCAATTTCATGGAAGAAATGTATAAATATAAGCACAAGAGCACTGAATAAAAATATCATTTTTTTTCGAAGTGTATTAAAGTGACTTGTTTAAAATTTTGTGCGGAAAAACCTAAAATTCTTTAAAAGTCGTCTCGCTTATTCGTACTCGTTTAACGTGCATTTTCTGGCAGCAGAGGGAAAAATCGGTGAAGCAATTTTACAGTTATTAAAGTTTTATTTATTTTCAGAAAATTTTTCTCTATCTTTGAAGATTACGATGTGCTACCAAGGCCATTATTGCTTAACAACTGCGTAATAGTTTGAGATTCGAAGCCTCATTGAACTAATATTTGCATATCAAATACTACGATTTAAACCATTATGAGATGATTTTCGATTTTTATTGAGAAATTTTTTTCCAGAAGTATTATATATGCCAATAATTTTAGTATATTTTTAAACATATCGCTGCTATTCTGTTGACTCAAAACTATTTTAAAATTTTTTTTGGAATTTCAAAAAAGAGCACTAAAACTCACAACAATTTGACAAGAAATTTGGAATATCTCAATCTCAAAAAAAAACAAGTAATAATCTAAAATGCGTTTCAATACTTCAAATTATTGCTTTTAATATAAATTTGTAATAATATTGATCAATTTAAAAGTACAGAATTCTATCTAATATAATTGGTCTAGGTTAGAGAGAATATTTTTCAACTAAAGTGATTAATCTAAAACCAAAAAAAAAAATATATTTTTTGAAAAAGAAGTTCAGCTTTCATTGCTGGCTATGGTATGCTACCTTAAATGTACTGGAATTTTATAATACAAATCAAGTAGCTTGATATCTCGACACCTATTGAAGCGAACAATAACAACAACAAAGAATGTAAATTATTTCTGATAACACTTGTTCCTGAAAAAAAGAAATTTTCTAATTGCGCGAAAAGTTTGGTTTATTTATGGTGTATAACGCGCGTATTTATGGAATTCATGGAATTAAATGAATTTTTGGAATTTACAGAATTTACTGAATTCAAGGAATTTACTGAATTTATATCACGTCCGGAAATCACGGATTTCATGAAATTCATAGGATTCACGAAATTCATGGAATTCACTGAACTCGAAGAATTCATGGAATGTATGGAATTTACGGAACTCAAAGCGTTAAAGAAATTCACAGAATTCATTAAATTCATGGAATGAATAGAATTCACGGAATTCAAGATAATCAAAGAATTCATGCAACGTGCCCAATTTACGGAATGCACTAAATTAATTGGATTCACAGAATTCACGAAATTCATTGAATTCACAGAATTCACGCAATTCATTGAATTCACAGAGTTTACACAATTTATAAATTGAAGGAATTCACGGAATCAAAGGAATTTGCGGAAACGAGGAATTCTATGGAATTCATGGAGTACATAGAACTTACGGAAATCACGTAATTCATAGATTTCCAGGAATTCATGAAATTCATGGGATTAACGGAATTCAAGAAATTAAGCACAATTAAACTAATTCATGAGATCCAAGTTAATAGTGGAATTCATACAATTCACGAAAAGTAGAAATTCATAAAATGCAATGAGTTAATGAAATTCAATGAAACTACGAAATTCAAAAAATGTATGGAATGCCTCTAATTCCACAAATTGTTTGAATTCCTTGAATCCCTGGAATTCTGCGAATTCCGTGAATTCGATGTGTTACATGAATTCCAAGAATTCTTTTATTTTCATGAATTCTGCGAATTCCAAAAATTTCGGGAATTTCGTGAATTCCGCTAATTGCACAAATTCCGTGAATTCCAGGTGTTATATTAATCCAGTCAATTCCTTGATTACAGTAAATTCCGCGAATTCCTTAAATACCGTGAATTTTATGAATTTCGTGGATTCCGTGAACGAAGCTTATTCTGTGAATTCCGTGAGTTCCATAAGTTAAGCATATACCGTAAATTCCTTAAATTCCATGAATTCTGTAGAGTTCGTGAATTCCCATGAATTACACGAATTCTATGAATTCCGGATGTTACATAAATTCCGAGAATTCTTTTATTTCTATGAATTCTGGGAATTCCGTTAACTTCTGGAAATCCGAGAATTGCATAAGTTCCCTGAATTCCTTGAATTCCGTAAATTCCGTTATGACAGATTTCGAAAATTTTTTGATTTTCTTGTGTTCCATGAATTCCTTGAAGAAAGCGTATTCTGTGAATGACGTGAGTTTTATAAATTTCAGCATATACCGCGAATTCCTTAAATTCCACGAATTCCATGGATTTCGTGAATTCCTTAAATTCGATCAATTCCATGAATTCCTTGATTTTAGTGAATTTCTCGAATTCCTTCAGTGAAATGAATTCCTGCAATTTAATTCATTCAATAAATTCCTTCAATTCATCAAACTGTATGATTTTAAAAAACCCTGACAGTTTTTCAAAAAAGGTTAAAAAATTTTGGCTTATTAACACTCATAAATTTTTATGGTATGGATTGCGGAAGTGTCCCATACCAGGGCCAGACAAGACTGTCAAGACAATAAGAAAACAAAATTGATCTTGAAAAGTGTTCATTTCTTATGTTTTTTATTTAAATATTGCCGACATATTTCGACTTGGATCCGAATCTTTTTTAAGGCGAGTTCTTAGATTTAATTACATATCATTTTGATTGAAAACTCGCCTTGAAAAAGACTCAGATCCAAGTCGAAGGATGTCGTAAATGTTTAAATAAAAAATTTCAAAAAACTGGAAAAGGTCTTCAGTAAATTAATCATGTTATTTTTTTTCATAATTTTAGACATCCCAGCTATGTTTCGAAAATATTACAAAAAATTTTGGCTGATTGACACTTAGAAATTTGTATGTTATGGATTGCTAACTAGTCCCAGATCTGGGCGGGACTAGACCGTCTTGACTAAATGGTCTAGACGTCGCCAGATCTGGGCCAGATCTGACATCATACAGCCAGAAGATTTTTCCACCAGGAAAGATGAATTATCAACAAAATGGTTCAATTTTATCCAAAAAGTTTAATTTTTAACCTAGAAAAATGAATTTACAATAAATTGGTCAAAGCCTATTAGAAAACTGCAGAAAAACAACCAGATGTTATTTAAACTAAATTGAGAAATCTTCAACGAAAAAAGAATAATTTGATAAAAAATAGTTGAGTTAGCAACGAAGAACTTCCCTATCGAAAAAGTTAAATTTTTAATACAAAAAGACAATTTTTAGAGAAAACCGTTATGTTTTCGATCAAAACCTACAACTTTTTCATAAAATAGTCGAATCGTCAAAAAACTACATTAATTTTCAACTATAACCTACCAGCTTTGAACTTATAATGGACTAGTTGAATTTTCAACAAAATAATAATAAATAATAGAACAAATTTAACTTTTAATGCAAAAGAGTAAAATTTCTTGTTATTGAATTATTTTTATTGATACTTAATAAACAATTATTTATTTTTTCGAGATTGTTTTCAATTTTCCAAGATTATTCTGAAACACCCAGGTTTTCGATGTTTCATAGCTGCCTTGTAGTTTTGGGACATCATTAAAATAACTATTTGTATGCTAAAAAATAAATTTCAGTCGCTTAGGCTTCGAAACCTAATTTCGGTTAATTTCTAGGTTTTATTAAGAATACTTTGTTCAATACATAAAAAGGCATAATTTTAAAACACGCATATTTGAATTACAGAAAGATGTTATCAATAGCTGCGAGTGTATTGATATTGCCTTATAAATCCTTAAAATTCACAATAATCTTAATGTTAATGAGGATTAGAATTTCTTTTAGGAAACGGACTTTGAAATTCATGGCAAGGATTATTGAAGCGGCTCATGTGATTGTAAATTAAACGTGGTTGATCATCCTCTAAAGCGTTTTGTGAAATTCGAGTGTGCTCGCTAATTAGATCAGGAGTAAACACGAATATTTGAATTATAGAAGTAGGATTACAATAGCAGCGGGTGTTTTAGTATTGTCATATAAATCCTAGACATCAATGCTGATCTGAATGATAATGACGATTAGGATTACCACTAAGCAACTCAGTTTGATACTCATGATAAGGATTATAGTAGGGATTCATTTTATTGTAAATTAACTCCGGTTCATCATCTTGTACAGTTTTTCTTGACAGTTGAGACTGCTCACTAATTAGATCTCGAGGATTCGAAACTCTTTTTGGCCTTTCAGCTCTTTCATTGACTGTTTTTCCTTTTTTATATTTACCTGGTGTTATCGATTGATCTACTTCGTGCAAAGCAGAAGGTGTTTTCTCTGAATACCCTCCTTGATTATTTTGGATAGAACCTTGTCGATTATGTTCACGGGGTAGAAGAAGTTTACTTCTGAATTGTGCCAATTCGGCTCTTAAATTTCTTGCGTCTGTAAAAGAACTTCTGATAGATACAAAAATCATGTTATCTGATGCAAACGATCTGTATGTTGGCCGAGTTTTTCCATTTCATGGAATATTTAAAAAATGATAATAGATTAATATTATTAATAATTTATTGTATCTCAAATATCTAGAATAATGCTACCTTCTCCTTTATAAGTTCTTGCTTCTAGGCCCAAAAATTCTTGCTGGCCTCCTTTCGTTCGCATTAATGGTACATGTACCGGCTCACTCGTGTTTAAATCGTGGGTGCCCCCAGACGTACCTTGAAGCATTTGAGAATATTTAGCACCATTTCGTAATGATTTTACATTTTTCAGAATACTTGTTGAGATTAGAGAATTTTAAGGAATAACCCAAAGTGTCCGAAATTTTGAGGATGCTGATACCTTGTCTTATATTTTTTCTCAATAACTCACCTTTTGTTCTGGAATATTCTACTAATCGCATTGGTGGCTGTTGTACGATCTCACTCGTGTTTGAATCTTCTGCTCCAAGAGAAATAAATTAAAGCATCTGAGAATATTTGACACTATTTCGTAATGATGTGGATTTTGTAAGAATACCTGGAAACATTTAAGAATTTTTAGGAGTAATTCAAAGTATCTAAAATTTGAAAAATGCTGATACCTTGTCTCAGATTTTTTCTTAGAGGCTCACCTTCTGTTTGCTGCCTTCTTCTTCTACTCACTAATGGTACATGTTCCGGCTTACTTGTAATTTCCTCAACAGGGTGTTGACGAGAAGCAGTAAGGTCTGACTGAAATACAGGGAAATTCCCGTGGCTAAAATGATCAAAATACCATTGGATATTTTCTTGTGGTAAATGTTCATGGCTGTAATTGGGGATTTGGTGTTGAATTTGATCATTTTGAATCATCCCTGAATTCGAAGCAATTTGAGGACACCTATTTCTAAAGTTGAATTGGTTCGCAAGATCTGATATATCTGTGAAAAGACAAATATAAAGTAATATATACAAAACTCATCACATCTGGTACGAATTTACTTATAGATTTCACCTGTTGAACTTTGCTGATGAGAAGATTCTGGAAGCTGAGAATAATATCCATCTAAATTCAGAGCTTGACGCGCTATTGAATTTGAATTAAATGAGACCTGGAGTCTAGAAGTGATAAGTGGATCTATGCGGCCTTTACTTTTGTAAAAGATTCTCTTCCGGTGGAGATTTTTTTTAGCGCATCTGATGCATCTATAAATAGACAAGTATGGGAAAATATAGATAAAACTCATCATATGGTCAACAAATGTTCCAGATTTTGATTAAAAAGGATTATGTTTATGATATTTACCCATTTCATTGAAGAAAAGTATGACGGTAATCCCGAAAGCACCGCAAAAGAACCTCATTTTTTTCGCAGTATAGTAAATAGTCTCGTTTAAAATTCCTCACGGGAAAACTTATTATTTTTCACAAATATTCTCGCTTGTGTATATACTAGCCGCATAATGTAGATTTTTAGGTAGCAAAAGGAGAAATCGGTGGAGATATTTATAGTACTTGAACTTTTATTTATTTTTCATAAAATTTTTATTAACCTTCAAAGATTGCGATATGCTACCTAGGTGTTTACTGCTTTATAACTGCGTAATCGTTTAAGATTTTACGTGTCATTGACTTAACTATTTACAGCTCAAATACTAAATCCTTGACAATCTATACCAATGAAAATTAAAAATATCAGAGTTTCATGTCCTTAAAATTTTATAACTTTGGATTTAGAAGGACAGTTTTAAAATTTGAGAAATTTATAGGAGATTAAAATCAAATAAAAAATTCTTTTTAATATCCAATAATAAAGTTAATGTGAAGAATTGCTGAAAATAGAACCAAGGATCCAAAGACAAATTTGGACAACCACTATAAAATGTTTCTATTGAAATTGAAAAAATCTTCTTTTTTCCCACAAAAAAGAAAAGAAAAAAATCGTCTTCCCTTTGGGCAAACATAAAGAGGAGAAAGACAAATGAGATGGCAACGAACCAGATCCCGCTCCTTCTCCTTTTTACTTCTTTCGTCTTTTTTATTTTCATTATTATCAAGTCACGATAAAAAACATTTGTAAAAAATTATCACCAACGTTTCGGCACTTCTACACCTAAGAATCAACACCCAAGAATCAAATAAAAGTTCAAAAGGCAAACCAGTTATAAACAAACCTGATTTTATTTCATGGTGATTTGATAATAATAAAAATAAAATAGACGAAAGAAATGAAAAAGAGAAGGAAAGAGATTTGGTTCGTTGCCTTCTCATTTTTCTTTCCTCTTTTTTATTTTTGTCCAAAGAGAAAACGACTGTTTTCTTTTCTTTTACAGAGGAAAAAGAAAGAAAAGGTTTTTTCAGATTGCAGTAGGAAGATTTTATGGTGGACCTCCAAATTTGGTCGTTAGATTCTTGGATTTGTATTTAGGAGTTCTTCACATTAGAGCAATTTTAGTTGATTGCAGTTTTTATTTTAAAAAATCTTTGTGAACAATAGCATATTCATCAACTATTTTAATACTTTTTTCAAACACATCGCTGCAATTATGTTAAATTAAAACTTTTTTCAATTTTTCGGATCGATTTCGAATGTGGCCATTAAAACTCACCACAAGTTGACATAAATTTTGGAATATCTGATTTTTAGGAAAGTAATTCATAATCTGAAATGAGTTTCAATACTTAAAATTGTTGCTTTAAATTTTAGTTTGGAACAATATTAATCAATTTACAAATATATTACTGAATTTTTACTATTGTTACTGCAGCTGGATGAAAGATTTTTAAAAACCACTGCAATTATTACAGTTTGATTTTTCAAATATTTGAATTAATTGTGGGCCAATGGAAATAAAGCGTTTGACACACAGTCGAAAAGTCGCCATATTCCCTATGATCTTAAACTTATTTGACAAGTTGTGAGAAAGCAATTTCAGCCCGGGCATTTTATTCGTGATTTTTTTTAAATTCAAGTTTTAAATATACTTTCACATTATAAATAATTTTTAATTATGATTATTTACACTCAATTTAAACCTTAAATTAATTAAAGTTGCAACTTATGTATAGCATTATAAGTCTTATAGTCCGGGAGCTGGGTATGTTCCCGTATGCATTCAAGAGGCAAAAGGTAAAAACTAGTTAATCTTATGTATTTCGAGCCGCTGAATCCAATGGTACCGGTTAATTTTACGAGAAGTGGATAGGTTTTATTTAAAACGCAATTGTTTAAGCAAATAGGAAAAAATGGTTTTTCTTTATGGGACAAATTTTTTTTAGTAAATATGGACAATTCTAAGCATAAAAGTTTTCTTGCAACTTTTTTGTTAAATGCATAGTTAAAAAGTTATAAATTTTCAAATTTTAAAATTTGACGTTTTTTGCAAACTTTGAGTATCGATTATTCTTGACGTATTAAATATTTTTCGAAAATTGAAGAAGCAACTTGTTCTTTGAAAGCTCCTCTA
>NC_046663.1:32360230-32362757 GCF_010883055.1 Belonocnema kinseyi | reverse complement strand
ACCCCTCTCCTCTCCATACTCTATTACACATTACCCATGCCCATTCCTCTAGTTCCTCCCCTCCATATTTCCATACTTCATTTGGAATCTCATCTATACCAGGGGCCTTTCCATCCTTCATTATTCCTAAAACTTTAACTATTTCTTTCCTTGAAATTTCCTCTTTCTCGTCTCTTTCTCTCTCATATTTTCTTCCCTTTACAACTTTTCTCTCTACTCCTCCTAGCAAATCCAAAAAATATTTCTTCCATTCTATCATTTCAATATCTTGGTTTACTCTTTTTCTTCTTTTTCTTTCTCTATTTACTACCTTCTATACCTTTTCTTCCGTCCTAGCCTTCTCCGTCTCTTCATCAAACCTTTTATTTTCTTCCTCTTTCTTTTGATAACACAATTCAGTATACTCTTTCTTTTTTTTCGTATATTCTCCTTTTTTTTCTCTTTGCACTCCTCATCCCACTCATTTCTCTTCCCCCTTTACTAACTTCATTATTGTTTGTGCACTCTAATCCTATTTTTATTTCTCCTATCATTTTTTCCATCTCCTCGTCCACATTTCCCTCTCCCATTTTGATATTTCTTATTTTTTCTCTAAACTGTTCTTTTCCTTTCCTTGACCAATCCCCTTTTGCCACACTTTTTACATTTCCTCCCCTTTTACTCATATTGCTATTCCTTTTTTGTCCCTCTAATGTCACTATTAAGGGAAAATGATCCGAATCAATATATTCTCCTACTTCTAGTTTCTTAACCTTCTCTCTTACCTCATCATCAACTATCACATAATGAATTACCGTTCTCCTTTCACTTCCTGAGCGTGTATATTCTCCTTTTTCATCCCCTTCTATATTCCCGTTCAAGATATACCATCCCAACTCCTCCAAGCTCTTCAACAACTTTTTTCCCTCCCCATTTAGTACCCTATCTTTGGATTTTCTTCCTTTCTCTTCTTCCCATTCCCTTCCTTCTCTGTCTCCTGTTCTCGCATTGAAATCACCACCTATTATCATCCTAATCTCTTCTTTATTTTCTTCAATCATTTCTTTAATCTCCTCTGCTTTTTCCTGCATATCACCGTTCACATAAATCCCCACTACCTTCCACTAGAAAATTCATTTTTTCTTCTCAACATTTAGCTATGTAGGCGAGGGTGTATGTGTTTTATCAAAAATTAAGGTTTTCGAGTTTTAAAGCTTTTTATATTGACGTCAATATTGAAAATAAATCAATTTTGAGCTGATTTTCATTTTAAAAAATTCTATTTCTTATTTTAGTAAAAAATATATCCATCTACTATGCTTCAAGAGGATTTTAGGTTGTGAAGTTTGCAATGTAAACACATAATTACAATTATATATTTTTGTTGTAATGTAGGTAAGCAAACTTTAACCATTAGTTAATGATTAAAAAAATAATTATACTTATCGAGGACGAACTAAAATGTATTTTTCGTTAATGAATATGAAAAACTTGAAACAACAACAATCTTTTGTATACAAACAAAACGAAACATAGAAATCGAACTAATATAAAGGTTGAAGCATTAATAATAGTCCGGGAGCTGGGTATGTTCCCGTATGCATTCAAGAGGCAAAAGGTAAAAACTAGTTAATCTTATGTATTTTGACCCGCTGAATCCAATGGTACCGGTTAATTTTACGAGAAGTGGATAGGTTTTGTTTAAAACGCAATTGTTTAAACAAATAGGAAAAAATGGTTTTTCTTTATGGGACAAATTTTTTTTAGTAAATATGGACAATTCTAAGCATAAAAGTTCTCTTGCAACTTTTTTTTAAATGCATATTTACAAAGTTATAAATTTTCAAAGTTCAAAATTTGACGTTTTTTGCAAACGTTGAGTATCGATTATTCTTGACCTATTGAATATTTTTCGAAAATTGAAGAAGCAACTTGTTCTTTGAAAGCTCCTCTACCTATTCATTGTACGCGACATTGGATTAACCAGTCGGAAGCCTAGTAATCGCAATTTACAAGTAGCGCCTTTTGTGCGCGCGATGGTGCGTTTGGCGCTTATGGCCGGCGCGCGGCGAGGTACTCGCGGCCTTACTGAAAAAAGTATGAAGTTTGTCCCGACTCTTTGCAGTCAATCAATCAGTTCTCACCAAATGATTATTTTATTATAAATAAATATTGTTTTATTATCGACTAAATATCATACACTGTTTGTACGTACCAAAATACACAAAATATGGATATTTTTCCGCTCATTTTTGTTCATCAGTCTTATTAAATTTATTTTTGCACGTATTGCTTTTTGACACAAACAAAATGAGCAACATTTTATTTTGGCTTCTAAACAGCAACACGAAGTAGTTCGAGTACAAGCTTTACACCGATTTGTCAAATTCGGAAAAGTAAAGATTCCCGCGAAAATATTTGAATATTTAAATTTAAACTTACGGAGTACTGTAAAATATTGCATAATGAAAAATTCCAAAACAGTAGATCCTATAAAATTATCCAGTAAATACATTAATATTTTTAAAATATTGAGATGTTTATCAAA
>NC_046663.1:32347371-32360130 GCF_010883055.1 Belonocnema kinseyi | reverse complement strand
GGTGACGTTGATGCCAACACTGTATAAATTATATGTAACTATTTTGTCGGAGAGATTGAAGATAGAAGTTGAAGAAAAAAAAATCGAGTCACCGAATCAGACAGGGTTCAGAAAAGGAATGGGGGTAATGGACAACATATATGTTCTGAACTATCTAGTAAATACGAGAATATAAAGGGAAAAAGAGGCAATGGTAGCAATTTTCGTCGACTTAAAGGCGGCGTTTGACTCATTAGACCGAGGCGAAATAGACAAAGTCATGGTAAAGAAGGGGATAAGAGAAGGTTTAATAAAGAGAGTATCAGAATTTTTTAGGGAGACAAGAAACAGGGTGAAAGTAGGAGAGCAAGTAGGAGATAGTTTCTGATTGGTGAGAGGTGTGAGACAAGGGTGTCCTCTGAGACCACTTTTATTTAATTTATTAATATCAGACTTGGAAGCAGAAATGAGGAGAAAGGCTTGGGAAGGAGTTAGGATAGGGAAGGAAAATATATATACACTGGCATACGCAGACGACATAGTGTTGATGGCAGAGGATGAAGAAGGGATGGCGGGATTAATTACAGGATTAGAGAAATACTTAGATGGGAAAAAGCTGAATGTAAATTTAGAAAAGACAAAGATAATGAGGTTTAGAAAAGGAGGAGGAAGGAAGAAAGAATGGTCAGGGAGATGGAAAGGAATAAAGTTAGAAGAAGTCAAAGAGTATAAATATTTGGCATATATCTTGCAGACGAATGGAGATCATACAGCCATGTAAGAGAAAGGATAAAAAAAGCAGCAGGGGTAATGAAACAGATATGGGGAATAGGGAAACGAAGGTTCAAAAAAAATTGGAGAAGGAGAATGTGGTTATTTGATACGCTGGTATGGCCGGTTTTAGGTTATGGAGCAGAGATATGGGGATGGAAAGAAAGGAAAGATTTTGAGAGGTTACAAGAAAGGTATATAAGGTGGACACTAGGGGCAGACTGGAGGACGCCAGGATATATGGGGAGAGAAGGAGCGGAAAGGGATAAGTTAAGTATTAGAACGGGTTTGAGGGCATGGAAGTTTGAGACAAAGCTGAGGGAGGGAAAGGGAGTGGAGTTGGCGGGAAAGTGTTTGATGGAGGTAGAAGAGAGGAGAGGGAGGGTGATCGAATTAACGAGGTGGGAAGAAGAAACGAGGGAGCTCTTTAATGATAGAGAAATAGAAGACGGGACTGGAGTAAACTATGAAGAATTGGAAAAAAGGGAGAGGGAAAGACAATTAACAGAAAGATGGGGGGCGATTGAGGAATCAAAATACAATAAATGGTATGAGATAATAAAAAAGGAAGGGATGCCATGGTATTTAGAAAAGGGACGGGGAGAGAGAAGGTGGACCAGAATAGCAAGATTTAGACTGGGAAACGAGGTAAGGGAGGGGATGTACTGGGAAAAAGAAGAGAACAGAATGTGTAAAATATGTGAATGGGAGAAGGAAACATGGGAGCATGTATGGGAAGGATGTAGGAGAGGAATGGAAGATAAAGGAAGCTGGCAAGAAAATGTGGTTAAGATTCTAGGGGAAGATGGATCAGGAGAAGAATGGATGAAGGAGTTGGAGGGTGCTAGAAGAGCGAAAGTTTCAGGGAATCCAGAAAATTCCTGAAAATTATATAAAATAAGGAATTCAAGGAATTCAATTAATTCAGAGTATCCGAAGAATAGAGAAAATTCAAGGGATTCAGAGAATTTGATACGTTTAGAAAATTCAAGGCATTCCGTTAATTCAAGGAATTTAGCTAATATTAGGAAATAAGCAAATTCAAATAATGTTGGGAATTCGACGAATTTAAGGAATTCAAGAAAATCAGGGAATTTATAGTATTGGAGGTATTCACCGAACTTAGGGAATTTAACAAGTTCAAGGAATGCAGAAAATTTCAGGAATTAAGAGAATTCAAAGAATTAGGAAAATTTAAGGAATTCAGAGACCTCAAGAAATTCAGAGAATTCAAGGAATTCAAAGAATTCATGCAACTCAGAAAATTCAAGAAATTCAGGAAATGCACGGAATTCCTGAAAATCAGATAATTCAAGGAATTCGGGGAATGCAATTAATTCAGAGTCCAAGCAATTGAAAGAATTCAAGGCATTTAGAGAATTTAATTCACTCAGAAAATGAAATGCATTTCGCATATAAAGGAATTCAGCTAATGTGGGAAATTCAGCAAATTTAAATAATGCGAAAAACTCAAAGAATTTAGAGAATTCAAGGAACTCAGAGAATGTAAAGAATTCAAGGAATTGAGAGAAGCTGTTGACATGCACAGTTGTCAAATTTTTGACGTGCACTGATGGGTTTCTGTGGGCTTCAACATGCACAGTTGCTACGTGGAAATTTATCCGTCATCCCAACTGTGGCATGCAGGCGTACACTTGACTTAACTGATGAGATAAAAAATAATGTGTGACTCCTACCTTGTCTCGATAATTCAATTTTATTGAACTGAATTTAAATAGATCTTAATGATATTGGATTTGTGTGGATTAGTGTGGATTGGAATTAATTCGGCTGGATTTGATTATAATTCGATTCTATTAGATTAAATTCAAATGGATTGGAATGAATTTAATTGGAGAGGATTGAAATTGATCGGATTTGATTGGAAGGAATTCTATTGGCTTGGAATGAACAGGATGTGAATGGATTGGAATGGATTGGAATGAATTGAATTCAAGTGGATTGGAATTATCCATCTTTGATTCGATTCATTTGAAATGCATTGAATTGGATTAGAATGGATTGTAGTGGATTGGATGAGGGAGGAGTGAATCCGCGTGGATTAGAATTAATTTGATTGAATTTGATTTGAATGAATTCAAATGGATTGAAAAGAATGGTACTCGATTAGATTAGATTAAAATGTATTAAAATGGATTGGATTGAAAATAATTAGATGGATTTGTTTGGAATTCGATTGAATTAGAATGAAATGGATTGGAATGAATCTGATTGAAATTATTTGGATTGAATTGCATCAAAAGGAAATCGATTGGGTTGGAATTGATTGCATTCCATTTTATTTAACTAGAGTGAATTGGATTTGATTCGATTGAAAATGGATTGGAATTAGTTTTATGTGATTGAATTAAAATAAATTCGATTGGATTTGATTGAAAAGCGTTGAATTGGATGAAAATGGATTGTAGTGGATTGGGTCAGAGTGGAGTAGAGTGTAATGAATTGGATTGGAGTGAATTGGAATTAATTGGATTGGAGCGGATTGAAATGAATTGAATAGGATTGGATTGAATGATATTGGATTCAAATGGATTAGATTGGATCAGAGTGTAATAAAGTCGAGTATTTTGGAATTAATTGCACGGGTTGGATTGAAATGGAGTGCATTCGAATAGATTGGAATAAATGAAATTAGATTAGATTGGATTGCATTAAATGACAGTGGCTTGGAAATAATTGGACGGGATCGGATTGGAGTTCGATTGCATTTGAATAAATAGGATTCGATTAGCTTAAATTAAAATGGATTGGAAATAATCGGATTGGAGTGTATTAAAATTAATTAGATTGAAATGGACTAGATTGGAATGCATTGAATTGGATTTAAATAAATTGTAGTGGAATAAATCAGAGGGTAGTGAATTCGAATGAATTGGATGGGACCGCATTACATGGATTAGAATGGATTGTAGTAGATTCGTATTAATTTAAATAGAATGGATTAAAGTGGGTCGGAGTGGATTGTATCTGAATAGATTGGAATAAATTGGATTGTAGTGGTTTTGAATAAATTGGATTTAAGCTGATTCATATAAATTGAAGTGTATTAGAATGTGTTGGATTGAAAGGCATTTGATTCATATGTATTGCATAGGACTGAAAGAAACTGGATTGGAATGGATTGAAAATTATTAGATTGTATTCAAATTAGTGGTATTGGTATAGATTACAGCCAATCAGATTATATTTGAAAAAATATATAATTGGATTGAAATTAATCGGATTTAAATGGATTTTGGTCTTGTATCGGAGTAAATTAGAATGGATTGGAGTGGAATAATTTAGAGTAGATTCAAGTCGATTTGGATGAATTCAATTGGATTAGAATGAATTCTATTCGATTGGATTGTAATTAATGAAATCGGATTGAACTGGATTGAATTAGAATAAATGGCATTGGAATGGAGTGGATTAAATTTGAGTGGATTTAAGTTAATTCGAATGATTCAGATTGGATTAAAATGGACTAGATTGTATTGGCTTGGAATAAATTGGAATAGATTGTACAGGATTAAACTAAAGTGAATTGAAGGGGATTGGAATTAATCAGATTTAATTAGAATGAATTGCATTGGAATTAATTGGATTTGATTAGATCGAATCGGATAGAATTAGAATGAATTGGCTTGAGATAGATTGGATTGGATTAAATTTAAGTGGATTGGAATTAATTGAAGGAGATGTGATTGGAATGAATGAGAGTTAATGGGAATTAATTGAAGAGGATTGGAGTGGAATGAATGGGAGTGGATTAGAATAAATCGGACTGGATTAGATTAAATAGCATAAGAATGGATTGGACTTGATTGTATTATATTGAATAGAATTGGTATGAATTAGATTGGTATGAATTGGATTGGATTAGAGTGGATTAGAAATAATTCAAGTGAATTGAATTATAATGAATTTGATAGTATTGAATTAGATTAGAATGAATTGGAAATAATTAGACTGTTGTATTAAAGTCGATTGAAATGAATTCAAATGGATTGGAATGGGTAGTATTGAATTTTAATGGAGGGAAGTGGATTCGATTGGATAAAATCTATAACCTCCCGTGTTATTAAATTAGGACTCTATGCAACCTATTTGCACTTATTATCCACTATTTCATTACTCTATTACAATAAACACACTTTATAGAAAAGAAAACACCTCAGGTACAGGAATATCAGTGAATAATTTATTTATTTCAACAAGTATTATATAAAGAAGCATAATTTGAGAATACATATATTTTAGTTATAGAAGGATGTTAATAATAGCCGCGAGCGTAATAATATTGTAATCCAAATCCTAAACCTTCATGATGATTTCATTGATAATGAGGATTAGGATTACGTTTATGATTCTTACGTTGCTGATCATGATGAGGATTATTATAGGGTTTCACATTATTGTTATTTAAACATGATTGATTTTCCTGAAAATCATTTTGTGGACGTTGAGGCTGCTCGCTAATTAGATCACGAGTATTCGAAACTTTTCTTGGCCTCACATTGATTGTTTTCATTTTCTGATGTCCAACGGTTGTCATCGACTGATTTGTTTCGTGCAAAGTAGAAGATGGATTCTCTGATGAAGTGCTAGTATCGGAAGCATCCTTGCTTCTAATAAATTGTTTATAATTTACAATTCTTTTATTATTAAACGGTTCTGGTTGAACATCTTTACCCTTTGTTTCATAAGGTGAAGCATGAACATTTCTTAGTTTTGCCAATTCGGCTCTCATCCTTTTTGATTCTGTAAAAGGAATGCTGATACATACAAAAATCATTGTATCAGGTTCAAACAATCTAGATGTTGACCGATGATTTGCATTTTCAAAGTTTGAACAAAGTTATCATCAAAGGGGGTCAACAGCTTTTAGCTCATGTATACATCTGAGAATATTTGACACTTTATCGTAATAATTCGAAATTTTTCAAAATATTTGGGAATATTTGAGAATTTTCGGGAAAAGTTCAAAATATCTTAAATATTAAAAATAATCATACCTTTTCGCCCTTCCTCTGTGTATACGAAATTTTTTGGTCCATTCATGTCTTCTTCATGACATACTTTATTATAAATATACAACTCTGTATTAGGTAGAGGAAGAGTCCCGCGGCGACATTGTTCAAGTAACCATTTGACATTTTCATATTGAGAGTATTCTTGTCGGTAATCTTGGATTTGGTTTTGAAATTGGTTATTTTGGATCATGCTTGAAGACGAAGCAAATTGAGGAGGAAGCCCTTCCCTAAACTGGTGTTGGTTCACAGGATCAAATATTTCTGTGAAGACAAATATGTAAAAATACCAACAAAACTCATTACATCTGGTTTAATTGACCCTATAGATTTTTACCTGATGAACTTTGTTGATGAGAGATATCTGGAAAATGAGAATGATGTGTATCTAAATTTAGAGCTTGATGAGCCATTGACGATTGATCGTATGTCGATGATGATGACGTTGGAAGTCTAGGAGTGGCAAGAGAATCCATTCTGTCCTGATCTTCTTTAGAAATCTTGAGGTGGTTGCCTCTAAACATGCATGCTGCTTCTTCTGTATACAAGATAAATATATAATGTAAATATAATGTAAAAAAAATCTAGAAAGACTCTACAAGCGTTTTGCTAACTTTATATTAAACGCCGATTTGAAAATTTCAATAAAATATATTGAAAAATTCATGAAAAAATGTTGAAAACTTTCGTGGAAATCACATTTAAGGTATTGAGAGTTTGTCATCAGATCATTATAAGGCCTAGATACTTCAGATTAGTCCAATGTATAGAACAATTCTTGAAAAAATATTGAAAAATCTTATAGCATTTCGATTCGATGTATCGAGTGTTTGTCAACTACTTTAATATAAGATCTATATACCTTAGTTATAAAGGGTGTCCAAAAAGTAACGAAACACCGAAGTAATTTTCCAGGTAAAACTTTTTTTTAAAAAGGTGAAGTTTGTTTTTTTTTGGATGGGAATCCCTATTTTTGACAACGGTAATCGAAAGAGGAGGAAATTTCATGCTTAAACATGTACTCAGCTCATAGCTTAACGGTGACCTTGAACTTCATCTGAAGATGTTTAGACTTGACTCACGTACCGGGTCGGGTCCCATATGTATTGCTTCGGCTCAGGTGCTTACGAAAAAGGTGGATGTCATTCTTGGAGTAACTTTTAACGAGGAATATAGTGGTAACCTTGAATTTGACCTTGAACCTGACCTTCAAGTTCATTTGATGTCAATTTTTTACATTTAGCGTTATTTCACATTCCTGGTTAAAAGTCACTCCAAGAATGACCTTGATATTTTTCGTAAACACCTGAACCAAAGTAGTACAGATTGGATTTGACCCATACCTAGGTCAAGTCTAAAAACCTTTAGCTGAAGTTCAAGGTTATCTTTGACCCATGATCTGAGTACATTTTTGGGCGTGACATTTCCTGCTCTTTCGATTGCCATTATCAAAAATAGGGGTTCTCATTTTAAAAAACAAAGTTGACCTTAAAATGACGTTAAAGGTCAAATTCAAGATCACCACTGTATTCCTTGATAAAATGTGCTGTAAGAATGACCTTGACCGTTTTAAACAAAATATTGTTACTGGAAAACTATTTAGGTTTTTCGTTACTTCTTGGACACCCGGATTTAACGTACATAAACGAAGCTTATTGGTGAAGAGTAATATAAATAATAATATTAAATTAAATTGAAGAAATAGTTAGAGTAAGTATCCGACGAATGCTTGTATTTATTACATATTTAATTTATATCATTACAATTCATAATATGAGTTGATATTTAAATAAGAGTATTTTCATTGTCTTGTTTTTATAATTAAAAAAATTGCACATCCTACTTTAAAAAATCAAATACCTTCTCTGATGTGAATGTAAAAATTCTTATTAAACATTGTATTTCAAATTTGGTCATTTTTCCAAGAATTAAATTTTTTTATTTTTTACCTGATTTTTTACTATTGAAAGAAAATTTACTGGTCCTTTCTAAATATTATAAATAAAGAATTTTCATATCTTTTTTCGTTGACAGCTTTTGTGAGGCTTAAATTTAATTTTTTATTTTCATTCTTGGTATTTACAAATAAAATAAAAACTACGTGTCTGGTCAAAAGTGACCAATAAAAAATTTGTAAATCTTCTTTGAATGCACAATTTTTGTCGGATCATCATTCGTCATATATTGCATATTTTTACTGCAAAATGAATTATTTGATTTTTCGTTATTTTGAATGCTGACAAATTTTGAATTTTCGATTTTTCAAGGAAATTCAAAAAGCACAATTTTTATTCTCTAGACATTTTCCATATCACGCGTTATTTGGCTTAATATTTGCATTTTCGTTTTTTTTTATTTTGTGAGTGCTATGACTCTGGTATTTTTTTAAAGAAAACTCATAAGAAGAAATAGTTAGTCTTCTTGATTACTGAAAATAACTGCACAGAGAATTTTTGAATCTTGAAAGAAGTGAACTAAAAGATTTTCAAACTGGGCTTACTTTGGAGTTATCGCACTAACAAACGAAAAATCGAGAAACTCTCAGACAAACAGACAGACGAACAGTCAAATTATTAAAAAAAACTTTTAAAAAACGATAAAGCGCTACATTTGCAGTTTAAAAAATTAATATAAAAATAATGGAAATTTTACGAAGCTTAATTTAACAAAAAACAACGAATTTAAAAAAAATATATTAATTTTCTACGTAATAGTTGAATTTTCAAATTATAAACGATCATTATTCAAGCAAAGGTTGAAAATTTAAATTCTTATATCAAACATTAATTTTGAACACAAAAAAACAAAGTTTCAAAATTTCAATGAAATAGTTTGATGCTATACTAAATTGTTGAATTTTTAACCAAAAAGGATTCATTTTCTAACAAAAAGATTAATTTTCGATCAAAAAAGTTCAAATTTCATATACAAATTTTCAAAAAATTTTAGAATATTTAAAACATTTCAAGAGATTTTCAATAAACTTAAAAGATTTTAGGTAATTTAAAACATTTTTAAAGGAATTTCAGTATAATTCAAATGAGTTTCAAGATTAACCAGTGATTTTAAAATATAAATAAGGTTTTTGAATCCCTAAAGTCACTTGTATCTCTTAAAATCTTCAGAAATGTTTGAAAATCCTTCGAAATCTATTCAATTTCTTAAAATATATATTGCTTTCTCTGAATTCTTTTAAAATAAATTAAAATATGTTTTTATATTTAGTTTAAATCTTGTTTGATCCCCTCAATTATTTAATAGTATTTCGAAATATTTTAGAACCTCTTTACATTTTTGGTAATCGTTTTTAAATAATTTTATATCTCAATTTACAATCTTTGTATACATATTAAAAGCGTAGCAATATTTTTTATAAAACAGGTCACACAAATTTGCCACATGACCCTGCACAGTTGTAGTTTGAATTTTAGATTTAGTTTACGTTTTCATCATTTATGATTCAGAAAGTATTATAATTTTCCAAAATTTGATACCACAGTTTTTCAACGGATCTCCACGTTTAGCGACCCCCTGAATCCCAAAAACCAAGTTTTTCGATGGCGTTTGTCTGTCTGTCCATCCGTCCATAAGCACGATAACTTTCGAAAAAATGAACGGATCAAATCCATCTTTGACATACTTATTTTAGGTCCTAAAAGAAAGGACGAGTTCGTTAACCAGCTATTTTTGATAAAAATTCAAAAAGTGAGCACATTTTGAGAATTTTTGAGGCTACTTTCTTCTGAATTTGAAAATTTTGTGTACGGATATTTATATTATTTAAATGGACAAAATCATTTATCTTGATCACTGTTTTCGATAAAATTAAAATTCTCAGAGTTATAGCATTTTCAAAAAACTTTAAATTAACCGAAATTAAAAATTTTAGGCTAAACAACGCACGATATGAAAAAAGTCCAAAGAAGAAAAACATTGCTCCTTAAAACCCCTACAAGACTGCCATAATAAATTTTTTGATTTTCTTGGAAAATCAAAAATTCGAATTTTTATTGCAGAAAAAATAATGAAAAATCCAAAATTCCAATTCAATTGTCAAAATGTGTAGGATACACAAAAAGTGAATTCACAAAAATTGTTATTCAAAAAAGATCTACAATTTCGTTAAGAATCACTTCTTGATAGGACGCGTACTTTTTTTTATTCGTGAAAAATAACATTTAAAATAAAAAAATAAAATAAAAGATTTGTCAAAAACGAAAGTGTACCTCAAAGCCTCCCGTACTTTGAAAACCTTAATCTTTAACTATGCTTAATTAAGTAGATAATTCAGAATATGAAGACACATATAAACGCTGCCATCTAAAAGAGATCTTTTTGATAAAGTTTTATATTAGCAATCCAGATGTAGAGAATAAATAATTGAGTGCGCAGCGCGAGGCGTAATTATGTCCGAACGTGAAGCGCGAGATTCAAAAGACGCGCGGCGCAGGCGCGCTCAAACTTGCGAGCCCGCCAGTCTGGCACATTTTTATACTTGAAGCTAGGTTAGCTGCGAGGCTTTAGGCGTTAGGAATTAGGAAGCGAAACTTATATGTTTCGAACCCATGGCAAATAAAAATTTGTATTGCTTTCTATTATAAATAGTGAAGTGATGCGTAATAGTAAATAATTGTTAAATTAGTTCTGTAAAAAATAATTAACTTTTTTTTCAGTATAAAGATAACAAGTGATCCAGATGTTTAATAAAAAAGGATATTTTATTTGTGATACTTACCAATTGCATTGAGGGTAAGTATAAAGATAAGCATAAGAGCACAAAAGAAGATCCTCATTTTTTTCTCCACGTAGTTTAAACTGGCTCGATTTAAATTTCGTAATGAAAAAAATCTGTGGTGTGATGTACAGTTCTTGCAGTTTTATTTGTTCTTCATGAAATTGTCGTCATTCTTCAAAGATTATGATATGCTATCTAGGTGTCTATTGCTTTGTAACTGCTCAATAACTTGAGATTCAGCAAGTCATTAAAATAACTATTTGTTAACAAACACTACAGTTTAGACCATCTTTATCAGTGAAAATCAAACAGTTCACAATCTCATGTCCCTAGAATTTCGTAACCTTTTGTTGGAACTGATCGCACACTCAGATAAATATTTGTTTGAATCAAACAACAAAATTTGTTTGAATTTATATAATTGTATCAGAAAAAATAGACTTTTATTAAACAATTCATTTGTTTAAAATCAGTTTATTCGAATTTATAAAAATATTTGTTTGATTCAAACCAAAAATACAGTAAAAAACAGTACTACAAAGTGCCGCAAGGCGTGATAAAGCGCTGCCGGCGGTTCCTAAGTAACTAACCTAGAATCTGAACTAAATTAATCATGTGGTTTATTTGATGGCATTGGAATTTTTTCAGTGTTGTATTATTCTGAAGGTTCTGATTTTCTGTAAAATCTTAAATTAACTGAAAAATTAAAATATATATATATATATATATTCAACGTAAAGAAGAACTTTACTTATTTTTAACCAGGGATTTATTTGAACAAACCAAAAATGTATTTGAACTAAGCAAATGAGGTCATTTTAAAATTAGTTTTGGTATTATACGTTTTTGCTTTAAATGTTAATTTGCAATGATATTTATTGATTCAAAAATAAAGCAATTCACTTTCATTATTACGACTGCAGCAATTTCAGCATTTCAATCTTGTAAAATTTTTTAATTTATTCATTCATTTTAAACAAAAAAACTGTCTTTTCTACTATAAAACATGACTTTTTAACAAAACACTTCAATTTAAAGAGAATAATCAAACTTTTGACATGATAGTTGATTTTTAAACTTAAAAGAATAAATTTAAAAAAAAAGTTGTCAAAGTGTAATTTTTAATAAAAAATGATGAAATTTATACCAAATACGAATTTTTCACAAAGATATATATATTTAACTCGAGGAAGAAATAAAAGTTCGTCTAATTTTGTTTAACAAATTATTTAAAGAAATTCTTTTTGATTAGATAAGTGAACATTAATGAACGAGTGTTAATAAATATTCCACTACAACAATAGTTATAATTTGCAGAAAAAAAAATATTTTCAAAAAAAAATATTTTCAAAAAAAAATATTTAAACAAATTTCATTTGCCTGAACAATTAAAAATTAATTAACTAATGTTGATCAATATTCCACTATACCAGTATCATTTTAATTACAAAAAAGACAAGACAAGCTCTGGATTTCATTAAGAATTTACAATTTTTGTTTTAATAGTAGTTTCGGTAATAACATAAATTTATTTTAAAATATTTCCATAATGTATAAGCAATAAATTATTATTTATTTTCAACGCCCTTGAAATGGTTTAAAGAAGAATTTTTCGAACGAATTTGTTAATTTTTCTGGCAAATTAAAATAAATTCAAAAACATTTTTTAGACAAATCGAATTTTTTTAAACAATTGAAAATAATTTAAACAATGTTAATTAGTAATCGCCAAAAAATATTAATAACAACTGATAACAAAATATTTAAAACATATTATTTAAACAAATTAAATTTGTATAGCAAATTATTTATAGAAGTTTCATTTGTTTAGATAATTGACCATTAATGAACGAATTTTAATAAATACTTCAATACACCAATAGTAATAATTTGTAGGGAAAATAACGTATTTTCGAGAAAAAAAATTATTGAAAGAAATTTCATTTGCCTAAGCAATTGAAAACTAATTAACTAATGTTGACCAATATTCCACTACGCCAGTATAAATCATTTAAGTAAAAAAACGACGAGAAGACGGTTCTCAAAATCTCGATTTCATGAAGAATTTAAATTTTTTGTTTTAAGCGTGGTTTTGGTAAAAACATAAATTTATTTTAAAATACTTTCCAATCGTATATACAATAAATTATTATTTATTTTCAACAAACTTTAAGTGGTTTAAACAATCATTTTTCCAACAAATTTAGCAAATTTAAAGAATTTAAAAAAACTTTTATACAA
>NC_046663.1:32337256-32347271 GCF_010883055.1 Belonocnema kinseyi | reverse complement strand
AAACAAGAATAAAGTTCTCCAAATCTCGATTTCATTAACAATTTACATTTTTCGTTTTAATATTTTCCAATTGTAGAAGCAATAAATTATTATTTATTTTCAGCAAACTGTAATTGGTTCAAACAATAATTTTCCCATAAAATATGGCAAATTTTCTGGAAAATTTAAATAAATTTTTTAGACGAATGGAACTTGTTTACCTAATTAAAAAATAATTAACCCTTATTATTAAATATTCCACTGGATGTAAAGAAATCATTTTTAATTTTGTTTCCAATTGA
Organism: Belonocnema kinseyi; assembly: GCF_010883055.1. NCBI lineage: Eukaryota > Metazoa > Arthropoda > Insecta > Hymenoptera > Cynipidae > Belonocnema > Belonocnema kinseyi. Next base: position 32,346,990 of record NC_046663.1, on the reverse strand, counting down.
AACAAATGGAATATGTTTAAACTATAAAAAAATATTTCAAACAATTTTGATTAATAACCAACTAAAAAAAAAAATAATTTTGAATAAAAAGAAATTGAAAAAAAATATTTCAACAACTTCCATTTGTTCAAATAATTGAATATTTATCCAAATTATTTGATTAGTTTTTAATTGTTTAAAAAATTTAATTTGTCAAAATATTTTGTCAAATTTAATTTTGTTAATAAAAATTATTACTGTTGGTCTAGTGGAATATTTAACCAAAAGTCATAATTTTTAATAGAAGAAAAATAAAAAAGATGTTATTCAAACAAATGGAATTTGTTTATACAGTTACAAATAATTAACGACTGGTAATAAATATTCCACTAAAGAATTAGTAATAACTTTAAAAAAAGAATTTTAAAAGTTACAAAGAAAAAAGTTTCCCACTATTGATTTTGGAAACAGCTTAACTGCTGAGATTATTAATATTCTGCAAAAAAGACGTATTTTCAACAAAATATTCAATCTTTAACAATTAAAAAAAGAGTTAGATAAGGTAGTTCAAATCGTAACTAATTAGTTGAATTTGTAAGTAGAAAAAAAATAATTTTCAATGAAAAATTTAATAGAAGATTTTATAATTAAAAATAATTAACTTTCTATTATTTTAGTTCGTATGAGAACTTCATCGAAATTTATTGATAGCGAATTAACAAATAGATAAGGATAGATACCTCAATAACTTCTTATTTATTTCCCTTGACATTTTTTTCAATCTTTCAACATTGTACTTAAATACCTAGATTTCCAATATTCCATATCCGCGTTAAAGTTTGGAAATGACCGAGTTATTGAAATAACATTTTAGATAACAACATTTATTTAATTTAATAACAACATTTTAGACAATGTATACTTATAAAGATAGAAAAAATGAAAATATCAAGTCCCTGAAATATTATGCGCTTATGTTTAGAAGTGAAATCGATTCAATATTTATTTAAACTTACCAGAATCCGATAAAAAAGTTGAAATATCTGAATCCGCAAAAAGAAATTAATATTGTGAACTTGGTTTTAATACTTATATTTTCTACTTTCAACGTTAATTTTTGATAATAATAACTAATTAAAAAATGTCCAAAGGTACCATATTAAATTCAATATAAAATGCTTATAATACCTAACCTTTCAACTGAGACTATTGCAATTTCATTAAAATAGATACAAATTCTGGATCTTCAACCAAATATTAAACAAATAAAATTAAAGAGATGAAATTGCAAACTAACTTCTTGAATTTTCAAAAACAAAAATATTAAATTTAATGGAAATAGTTAAACAAAAGATGATATGTTAGCAAAATAGATGAATTTTTAACTAAAATAAAGAATCTGCAAAAAGATAAATGGAATTTTGAACGGAATGAAAATTAAATAAAACTGAAAATAACAATTTTAATTAAATGAAATGATATTAAAATTCAATTTTCAACTAAAAGAGATTAATTTTGAAACGTAAATCACGAATTTTCATTTTTCGACAGAAAGATTTCTAAGTAAAGGAAGGAAGAGCTTTTAACCAAATTGTAGACTTTTTAATTAAAAAATAGGAATTTGCACGAAATTTTGAATAAAAATGTGAAAGTTAATATTTCAAATAAAAAGTTTTTTCATTTTAAGGAAAAATCTGAGGAGTTTAATTTGAAAGACGAAATTTAACAAAATCTCGAATTTTCAACCAAATACTTGATTTTCCAACAAAAAAAAAATTTTCACTAAAATGAGAAATCTTTAATCAAAAAGATGAGTTTTTAACTCAAATCTTTAATTTTTAAACAGAAAGTAAAAGCTTGAACTAAATATTGCAAATTCATTATAAAAATGATGAATCATTGGAACTACTTCGTTGCAATCAAATTAATTTTTTTAATACTTAAAATTCCTGAAATCTTTAAGATAATATAAAATCTATATCCGCTTTTGTAAATAATAAACAAAAATAAGGTCGCAAAAGTCAATAAAATAATAATTTTTTCCTTGTATGTATTTTTTTAGATAATTTTACTGTGAAAAATAGTAGTTCTGGAATTTCTATTTTTACATTTTAAATCGCAAGAAGAAAATTTCAACTTTTGTTTTAAAATTACTAAATGTCGTGAATAGTTTTTATCAAAAATGTCATGAAAAATTAAAAAATGGTAATTATTATAAAATCAGGGCGTAATTTTTAATATCGCTAATTTTTATTTTCCATATCAATAAAATACAATTTTTTTCTTTCCATTAGAACTTTTTGTATACTTTTGTATACTTTACTAATATTCAGTATTTGTTAATTCTATACGATTTTTTTTAATGGAACGTTTATCCCTCAGCTTAAACGCAGTAAAAACACGTAATTGAAGAAAGCAGATTGACAAAACAAAATGTTATTAAGGGTAATAAAAATAAAATAATTATAATTAATAAGATATTTATATTTGGCAAGAGGAGATTTTAGTACTTCCACCGGGGAAAAGGGAAGGGATTTGACCAACATTATTTCTGAGACCGTTCAAATGGGAGACTTCTCGTCCCAAGAGACCTTAGAAAAGAGAAGCCCTTTACGAGAAGTTGCAAAAGGGAAGGGATTTGACCGTCGTTATTTCTGCGAACAGTTACAGGAGTGTGTTCTCGCACCATACAAACTTGGAAAGGGGGAAGAGTTTGACCAAAAATAATTATGTGACCGGTCAAAGTGTTGCCTTCCCGCCCCCACGAGACGTTGAAAAGGCGAAGTTATTTGACCAGCATTATTTCTGTAACCGGACAAAGGGGTGTCTTCCCGTCTCTCGAAACCTTACTAAGGGGAAGGGGTTTAAACAACATCATTTCTGTGACCGATAAAAGGGATATGTACCCGTTTCCACAAGAAGTTGGAAAAGGAAAGGGAATTGCCCATCGTTATTTCTGTGAACATTCAAAGATTGTCTTTCCGCTCCACGAGAACTTGCAAAGGGAGAGGGGGTTTACCAACAATAATTATGTGACCGGTCAAAGTGTTGCCTTCACGCTCCCAACCGACATTGGAAAGGAGAAGTTATTTGACCAAAATTATTTCTGTGACCGGGAAAAGGGGTGCCTTCCCACCCCCGCGAGACTTTTGTGAAGAAGAAGGGGTTTGAACAACATTATTTCTATGACCGTAAAAGGAATGTCTCCCCGCCCCCGCGAGAAGTTAGAAAAAGGAAGGGATTTATTTATTATATTTATATTTATTGTTATTTTTGTAAAAAATCAAAGGAGTGTCTTGCCACCCAACGAGAACTTGGAAAGAGGGAGGGGTTCGACCAAAAATAATTATGCGACCGGTCAATGTGTTGCCTTCCCGCCCCCACAAGACGTTTCAAAAGGGAAGAGATTTACCATCGTTATTTCTGTGAACAATCACGGGAGTGTCTTCCCGCCCCACGAGAACTTGAAAAAGGGGAGGGGTTTAACCAACATTATTTCTGTGACTGGTCAAAGTGGTGTCTTCCCGCCATGACGCGACGTTGAAAAGGGGAAGGGGTTTAACCAACATTATTTGTGTGACCGTCTGAAGAGGTGCTTTCCTGCCACCGCGAGACGTTGTAAAGGGGGAGGGATTTAACTAAGATTATTTCTGTGACCGGTCAAAGTGCTGCCTTTCTGCCCCCACGTGACGTTGGAAAGGGGAAGGGGTTTGACCAACATGATTTCTGTGACCGGTAAAAGGAGTGACTGTTTACCCCACGAGACGTTGAAAAAGGAAAGAGAAACCCCTTATAACAAAATACATTTTAAATCGCATAACCTTATTTTAACATGAGTGAGAAATTTATTGCTGGTACCGGAAGAAAACTTTTTTGCCGGTACTGGCAGAGAACATTTTCGGATAACCAAATTTGGCCTGTTTATTTTTTTCGTAGCTTGTGCCGTTTCTCTAGAAATTAAATTTTTCTATTTTCAATTCTGTTTTTTAGGAATAAAATAAAAACTACGCGTTCTATCAAAAAGTATATATAAAAATCTCTAGATTGTTTCTGGGTGCTCAATTTCAATCCAATCCATCTTTCATCGTATCTTACATAGTTTGAACAAAAAAGGGAATTTTTCATTTTTCGTTATTGTTTCTATCGTTATTGTTAAATTTTAAAAGAAAGTTGTCAAAACAATGTTCAAAATGCGTTTACTTTTTGAATTTGTATCCAAAATGGTTGACTAATGAGGTTGACCTTCAGTTTAAAAACGTGGAAATTTGACAAAAACGTGCAAGAAGGGTAAATTTAAGACAAATCTCATACATTCTCTGACAAGAATGTAAAACTGTATACAATCAACTTTTCATCATTCTGTTACAATAAACAAAGTTTATAGAAAAAATACCATTGATACAGTAATGCCAGTGAGTAATAAATTTATTTGGAAAAGTATTACAAGAAGAAGCCTACTTTGAAAACACGAATATTTGAATTATAGAAGTAGGTTAAAAATAGCAACAAGTGTTTTAGTATTGTCATATAGATCCTTGACCTCAATGCTGATCTGAACGATTATGACGATTCGGATTATCATTAAGAAACTCAGTTTGATACTCATGATAAGGATTATTATAGGGATTCATTTCATTGTAAATTAACTCCGGTTCATCATCCCGTACAGTTTTTCTTGACAGTTGAGACTGCTCACTAATTAGATCTCGAGGATTCGAAACTCTTTTCGGCCTTTCAGCTTTTTCATTGACTGTTTTTCTTTTCTGTTGTCCACCTGGTGTCAACGATTGATCTATTTCGTGCAAAGCCGGGGGTGGTGTCTCTGATGAAGCATTAGTATCTGAAGAATCTCTTAAATTGAGAAATTGTTTATAATATCCCCTTGGATTATTCTGGATAGAGCCTTGTTGATTATTTTCACCAGATGCAGACTTGAGAGTTCTATGTTTTGCCATTTGGGCTCTTAACTCTTTTGTTTCTGCTCGTGTTTCTGTAAAAGGACTGCTGATATACAGGGTGTCGCAAAAGTAGCGGAACATGCTTGTATCTTCTTGAGTGAGCTTTTTTCACGAAGTTCAAGGTCATTCTCGTATTTACTTTTAACAAGGAATCTAAAGGTGCCCTTAACTTTGACCTTGATGATTACGGTCATTGTTTTTTTAACGTTAAATTTTTCTAAAATGGATACGCCCCTTCTTTAAAATCGTCAATCACTAACCCTGAGGTCACCTCAACTTAAACAATCTTTTGGTGGCTATGAACAGCATTTTCGAAAAACATTCTATAGCTTACACGTTGATAAGGGTCTAAACAGTGACCTTGATCCTCACCTGGCGAAAGTTTGAAGGTCACGACGTTTGATGGTCACAAACTTGGTCACCTTCATTTTTATTTCAAGGTTAAATTTTTTTATAAGAAAAAACATCATTTTGTCACCGACAATAGAAATTGAGGGATATCGTACAATCAAATATGTATTTAAGCCTTAAACCGAATTCGACGATGAAGGTCACTTTGAGGACATTCAAGCTTATACGAGGTCTGCTTACCTTTGGGAAAAGAAGCTTTTGAAGTTTTTTCGTAATGACCAAAGTTATTATGTTCTACAAGGCATATGAAGTAGCGACAATCAACACGACCTTGACAATGACCTTTGTATAGGTTGAAACGACCTTAAAGTGACCTTGATCGTCAAATTCGACTTATGACCTAAATACATATTTAATTATACGATTTCCGTTTATTTCGATAGCCAGTGACAAAATGAAGATTTTCATTATAAAAAGAAGTTGAACTTGAAATAAGCATGAAGATCATCAAGGCTATCCCGAAGATAAAAAAAAGTCACATTTATTACATACAGATTTAGCCTCAGTGACTTTAAACACCCCTTGGGCAATGTTTTTCGCTAACGCTGAAAATTGACCTCACTTAACCGATCTGAGCGGTGTTGACCTTCAAACGGCCACCAGGTCAGGTTCAAAGTCATATTTTAGGTTCTCACAAACGTATGATACTCAAATAAATTCGCCCGCTATGGACTATTTTCCAATAATGCTGTTCTTATATCCATTAAAACCTTCTTTGAGTTAAAATGACCTTAGAGTGACCTTTAAGGTCATGCGGATCATATGACCTACGTTCCTGTTAGAATGTAAAATTTTTCGTTCTTTCGATGGACGGAGTCAAAACGGGGGGTATCCATACAAAAAAGTTGACCTTGAAACATACCATTAGGTCATCATCAAGGTAAAAAAAAAGGTCACCATCATGTGTTCTGTTGATAGTTATTACGGGAATGACCTTCACCTTTGTAAAGTAGCTCACTTAAAAAGATACAGGTCTGTTTCGAATTTTCATGAAAAAAACCTGATTAGGAAGAATTGTTAACTTTTTAAATAAACTGATGAATATTAAACTGCGGTAGTTAAATTTTCAGTTACATAATTAAGTTTCAACCAAAGTTTGAACAATTGATTTTTAATAAAAAATTGTGAATTTTCTATCACAATAATTAAGTTTTTAATGCTAAATTATAAGTTTGTAAGAAATCGGCTTAAGGCAATGTCAAAGTACCACATCATTTGAAGTTTCAATTAAACTTATTAAAATTTTATCACCCTGAATTATGTATATTCCACAAAGTGTCTAAAGGCTATCTCAAAGTACCACACCATACCTGTCCTTTCAGCGACCATTTTCTACTGTTCAGCGCTGGTCTCGATCTCGAAGCTAGAAGGCACGCTGTGGTTCTCAACCACCTCTTTACCGTGTTACAATTTTTGGGTAACTTAAATGCCAAGTAACGTACGTTACTTCACGTTACTTTAAGCATTCTTTGATGATATTTATGCTAAATTAAATATTAATGGTGTATAAATGACAAAGGAAGTCAACAGATGTTGACTTTCGCTGAGAAAATTATAGACCCACACATTTAACAAGAGCCAACTTTACAGCATTATTTTTATTTATCTTTTGAATTTGTTAACTGCAATTAGTTTCTGAATGTTTCCTTTATATTAGGGAATATGTTCAAATTTTTCCATTGCCTGTATAAGAAGTAATGCTCTCAACTTGAAATTTTAGAATGAGTCAGATGCCCCGTCCAGATTCGAGATCGAGACCTGCACTGAAGAGAAAAAAATCGCTGAGAGGGCAAGTATGATGTTGGTACCTTTACATTGCCTTAAGTCAAAAAAACAGTTGAGTGTACAATTAAGAAATGACTGTCAAAATATTCTTGAATTTTCTATAAAGTGGATGAGTTTTTAAACTCTTAATATAATCTGCGATAACTTTACGACATCCTATGTCCATATCGTTAAGGTGTCTTTACGATATTGTAAATAAGTCGCATGATCTGACGATGTCTTCACGACATCGTAAAGACAGCAAAACGACATGGACACAGGATGTCGTAAAGTTGTCGTAAAGATGTCGTAACAATGTCGTAGAGACGTTGCCAACTTTTGTGCCCACTGGATAGTGGACTACTTCAGCTTACAAATGTATTACTTGTATTACACTATATTGCGCGGATCGATCTAGATTACCAGTTCGGATAACTGAGTTATTCAGCGATTTATAAAATAGTGTTTCAGTAATCAGATCCCCGAAAAATACCTTGAAGCATGTGAGGATATTTAAAAATTTTTCGTAATAATTCAGAATTTTTTGGAATACTCGGTATTTAGGAATTTTTGGAAATAATTCAAAGTATCTGAAATGTTATAAATACCTTTTTGTCTCTGCGTGTTTGGTAATGGTTCATATTTTGTGTTCTGGGATCTTCTTTCTCGCATTGATGGCATTTGTACCACCTCACTCCTCTTACCTTAAAGCACGTGAGAATATTTGGAACTTTCTCATAATAATTCTGACTTTCTTGGGACAATTGGAAATATTTGAGATTTTTTAAGAATAATTCAAAACATCTGAAATTTTGAGAATACTGATACTTTATGTCTCAGATTTTTTTAGTAACTCACCTTCGCTTTGCTGGTTTCTTCTTCTTCGTGTTGGTGGCACATGTTCCAGATCACTTGTTCTTAAATCGCCGGTTTCACGAGAAGACGAAGCAATTTGAGGAGCACTCCGATGCTGAGATCTGAGTATTTTGATAAGATCTGATGCATCTGTGAAAAAACAAATATTTCAAAATATATACAAAACTCATTAAATCTGGTCAAAATGACCTGATAGATTTTCACCTGTTGAAATTGGTTGATGAGAAGATTCTGGAGGGTGAGAATAATATCCTTCTAAATTCAGAGCTTGATGCGATATTGAAGCTGGATTATATTCCGGAGATGATGGCGTAAGGAGTCTGGAAGTGCCAAGTGAATCTATTCCCTGTTTATCGTCTTTAGAATTTTTGTGAGTGATTATCCTTTTCAAAAAAGCTGATGTTTCTTCTATGAAAAGACAAATATAGAAAATTTTGAATAAAGCTCGTGATATTGGATACAAATAATCCGTAGATGTTGATCAAAAAAGGACAATGATTATGATGCTTACGAATTTCATTGAAGAACAGTATGAAGATAAGCCCAAGAGCATCGAAGAAGAACTTCATTTTCTTTTGAAGTAGATTAAACTCGCTCGTTCAAAATTACGTGTAGGAAAACTTATTACTTTTTAGAAATGCTCTCGCTTATATATACTCGTCGTTTGTCATACATTTTCAAATAGAAGGGCAAACTACGTACGGTAATATATACTCATTTAAATTTTATTTATTTTTTCGAAATTTTCCCATATCTTCAAAAATTACGATATGCTACTTAGGTATTTACTGCATAAGAAGTGCGTAATAGTTTGAAGTTCAACTCGTAATTAAAGTAACTATTTGTATATCAAATATTACACTTTAGACCATCATTAGCAGCGAAAAGCAAACAGTATTTTTTATCATATACCAATAATTTTATAAGACTGTGTTTGAAGGACCAATTTTTGGTAATTTTAGGCTTTTATATACTCAATTTTCTTCAGTGAGGTCGAATTTACCAATAATTTTATTACATGTTTAACAATTTAAGGTAAACAATTCAGTAATCTTGATACCAATTTTCATAATTAAAAATTACTTATAACATATTTTTCTAACAATATATTCAAATTATAGCCAATTTCCGCGATTACTTGGACACTTAACTTATTTGCTATTTCGTTAATTTTAAACTGTTTTCAAATTTTCCGACAGATTTCGAATGAGACCAGTGGCGTAGCTACGAAATATTCCGCCCGGGGCCAAAAATAATTTTCCGCCCATAATTCTCAAATCTGCATTCACTTCAAATATCGTTTAGCCGCCCCAAGCGTTTGCGCCCGGGGAAGTAGCCCCCTTCGCCTCCCCCAAGCTACGCCACTGAATGAGACCACTAAAACTCACCATAAACAACCAAGAAAATTATAATCTCTGAATCTTAAAAAGGAATTGATAATCAACATTTACGATATTCTTTAAACAAATAAAGGAAGAATCATTTACGGGAATTTCAACGTTGATTCGTTGTAACTTACTATAACTTGCCCAAACTTCAATTTAAAAATGTCTATGAATTTCCGGAAAATAGTGCAAATTTCCGGCGATTCGTGATAATTTTGGAGGTACAGTCTGTCAAGTTAAAGCGTGGGTGGCTTTACTTGCAGTCGGTAAGGTGTATCGACATGATTTTGGTGTCAAAATATTAAGAAGAGCTCCCTTTTTCATGCTTTTTGATTTAACATTCAGTTTGCTTTCAATTCTC
>NC_046663.1:32327128-32337156 GCF_010883055.1 Belonocnema kinseyi | reverse complement strand
GAGGGAGCTCTTCTTAATATTTTGACACCAAAATCATGTCGATACACCTTACCGACTGCGAGTAAAGCCACCCACGCTTTAACTTGACAGACTGTAAATATGGTAAATTACCAGAAGTTAATAAAATTTTTTTTTTGAACGTTACTACAAATTACCGGAAATTTATTAAATCTGCGCTCATTTAATGTAATTTTACAGGTAAATGTAGTAAATCGTCATTAATTACCAAAATTTAATTTAAATTTTTTAAGTAAATTTTTGGAAAGGGCATATGAGGATAAGCATGTACTAAATAAATAATAAAATGTCAACCTAAAAAAGAACAATTTAGTACAAAATTACGTGCAAAGCATGAGATACTTGGTGAGAATGTGTTCTTTAAAGCTGAAGGAGCTTTAACTAAAGAGAATTCACAATCATCAAATTACAGTTGCCGATCCCCACGAAGCGGACAGATTCTTGATGCAAATTGTGGATAAAAATGTTAATGCAAGTTTATACGCATAATTAGATTCTCACATAAAATGTTTGAACAATTTATTATAATTTTTAATAATATTTATTTTTCGTTATGCCAGAAAGTTCCAGTTTTTTCTCAAATTTTTTACATTTTTGGTTTAATTTACATTAAGCGGGAGGTGGATAATCAATTAAAGTTGAAAGATAAATTGTTACAATAATTGAGTGTTACTGTTATTGATATTAAATTTAAATAATGCTAGAAAATTGCAGTTTTTCCTCAAATGTTAAAGTTAAATAAAGTATTTAAAAAAATAATTTTTCAACTTCAATAAATGATTCACGTCAATGTAATTGGGAATTAAACAAAAAGTTGAGAACTGAAAAAAAAACTTTCCAACATTATTCAAATTTAGTATTATTGAGAATGATAATAAATTGTTTGAACAGTTCATGTAAGTATATTATTTTAAGTAAAAGGTAGTATTTTAATTATTGGCAAACAATTTGCATTAAAAACGTAGAAAAATAATAATTAGCGTTAAAAACTCGCAACAACCGTTTTTTTCAAATGAAAAAAGTAATATTTCATTCGTATTCATGAGATCATTTTGAAAGTGAAATGTTGAGTTTCAATAATTCTAGCTGATCGTAAGTTTCTTTCTGTAATTCTTCTTTAGACAAAAATTCCAAATTTTTCACTATATTAGGTCTCTGCATAAGAAAGATGTTCAATGATTATAAGAATTAAAAAAGATATTTGCAGACATTTCATATGATAAAAAAAACATTATTCATCACAAAATATAAAACTTATGAACAAGAATTATTTGAACAGACAAGTTTTTACAATTTAATTTTTTTATTAATGACGCATTTCACCAAATTGAAAAAAAGGCTTTTTCCGGGGGAAAAATTTCTGCAAATCTATTTTTCCCACTGTACAAAATGGTGAATATTCTGTAAATACAGTTATTTATTTAAAGCATTTTTCTTTTAAAAAACTGGTTTAACGAATTCAGACAGAGAAGAATTTACTTTGAAAATTGAAACCAGTAGAGTAGTATAAAATATTTTTTCCTTAAAGATAAGTCTCGATCAAAAAAAAAAATTGTTCAAATAAATTTTTTCTGCAGGTTTAAAGTCTTCATCATTAAAAATCTTTTTTCTTAATTTTAAATTAATTCTTCGTTTATATCGTTTTAAATTCAAAACTTATGGAAAAAAATGTCGTCAGAATATGACAAAACATCTATTGACTCAATTTTTAAGATTATCTTCACACGATTGAAATGAAATCATATAAAGCTGATAGCTTCTTTGCATAGAGCTTATTTGAATAAAAGTTTCGGTGATTTTCCTGATGCAAAATTATGATGAATTTGGCTGAGAAAAATACGGAAAAAGTTCACTGTCTTACAGAACTATTTGCTCAGTTACGAAAAACGATTCGCTGTGAAGGCTACAAGAAACTACAAAAATCACATTGACAAATATTTTTAAAGTTTGCAGATTCTTAGAGCTTGTATGATTTTTTTTTAATTTTTAATTTTCAATCCGATAGCAGCAATTTTTTTCGCGTCTGCAAAACTTGCATCAAAATTTGCTAGTGGAATTAGGGTGTCGGAGAAATTCATTTTCAAATTTCCCTGATTTTTTCTTGACTAATTTTTTGTTTTCCTTAATCTTAAATATTCAAATACCAGCATTACATTTTTGTAATACTTTCAACATATCATTTTTTATAAAACATTTCATTTTAAAATTTAATATTTGGAAATTTATTAACTCATTTTCGACAAAAAATGTCTTTTTTACTATAAAATATAAAGTGTTAACAAAATACTTAAATTTTCAACCTAAAAAGACAAATCCTCCAAAAAAAATGTCAGAGTTTATATTTCAATCGGGAAGACAAAATTTATACACGAGAAAAAGAATTTTAAAACTAAAATGACGATTTTTCAAGAAATCAAGATTTTTCACTCAAGAAAGGAACGCAAATTGGGCTAAATTGTTGAACTGTCCAGACAAAAATTGAATTTTTGCGACGAAAATTAAATTTTCAAGCCAAAAATATGACTTCATCCAAAAACTTGGTTTCCACGAAACTAATGAAACAAACATGAAATTTCAAACCAAAAGGATTTTTTTTTCAAATAAGGAAAATTATGAACTAAATAAGATCAACATTTAAAAAATGGAAAATTTACCTTTCCAGTCAAAAAATTAATTTTAAGCCAAAAAAATGCTTTTTGACTAAAATGTTTTATTTTTAACTGAAGACATTAGCCTTCAATAAAAAAAAACTTATCATTGCAGTTTAACATTTACCCAAGTAGTTTAATTTTTATTCAAAAACATTATTCTTTATCAGAATAGTTTAACTCTCAACTAATCAAAAGGATTTTCAACTAAAAATGAAAATCTTAAACCAAAAAGTTTCATTTTCATTAAGAAAATTAAATTTCTACTAAAGAATATAAAATTTTAAATTAGAAAGACTAATTAAAAAAAATAGTTCAATTTTCTGTTAAAAAAATGTTAGTAGACTTTGCACGATCAAAATATGAATTTTTAAATGAAAAATAAATTTCAACGAAATAAAATTAATTTTCAAACCAAAAAGGCGAATTTTTAACTAAAAAGGATGACTAATAAAATTTTTTAATTCTGTGCCGAATAGCTGCACTTTTATTCTGAAAAGTTTAAATTTCCCTTAAAACAGATGAATCTTTTGTTTAAAATAACAAATTTAAGAAATAGTTGAATTTTCACCTAAAAAGATTCCAATAATTTTTCTATCAAAAAGCATGATTTAGAAATAAAGTTAAATTATCTACCAGACAAGAAATATGGAATTTGTACTAAAATAGATAATTTTCTATTAAAAAATTAATTTTTTTATTGAACTTTCATTTAAAAAGATTTTAGTTCATTTTTTAACACCAAAATATAAATTGTTAACTAAAAGTAAATTTTCTACGAAGTTTTGGAATTTACAACAAAACAAGATAATTTTCAAACAAAAAGTAAAACTTTTCATCAAAATTTTTGAAGTTTCAACCAAATAGTTGCATTTTAGTCAAGAAATATGTAATTTCTGCTAAAGAGGGTGAATGTTTAAATCAAAAAGACAAGCTTTCAAAAGAGAGTTGATTTTTTAACTGAACAGTTGCATGTTTATTTAAGAAGGATTGAAATTCCTTCTAAAACAAAGATAAATTAAACAAAATTCAAAATCAGTAGTTGAATTTTATCCTAGAAACATCAAACTTTTAACCAAAAATAGTATGACTTTTTGACAAGATTGTTGAATTTTCAAACAAACAAATACAATTTAAAAAAAAAATTATTCCAAAAAAGGGGAAGCTTTAAATAAAAAAGACCAATTAAAAAAATAGTTGAATTTTCATCTAAAAATATTTAAATTGTCTTTTCAACGAAAAAATGTAGGAAAGGAAGAGAGAAGAGGAAAGCTGATGGTACTGGTGAAAATAAAGAAATGGGAACATAAGAGGGAGGTAATGACAAAGAAGAGATTGTTATATGGAAGCCCGGAGCAAATAGATGATGGTTTTACATCAGTAGAAAGGAAGAAGCAGTATAAGTTAAGGAAAATAGCAGAAAAGAAAAGTAAAAGGGAAAGAGAATATGGATGAATTATGGGAGAATACAGATAAACGGAGTATGGAGGGATTGGAATAAAGAGAGGGAAGAGATAGTAAGAGATGAGGTGTCGGGAAACTAGGAGAGAAAGAAACGGAAGATAGGATAATAAGAAATAGTAAGAAGAAAAAAGAGACGAGAAACGAAAGTAGGGAAGAATGAAAGATATGTTACTGGATTGAAGAGAAAAGATAGGGAGCTTATGAGAAATTTTACACAATGGGGTGTAGTAGTAATGATGGGGATGTGAATAGATGGAAAAGGATGGGAAAGCGTGAGGGGAAGGTTACCAAGAGGTTACAAATAGAAATTTCAAAATGCAAAGAGGAAGAATAAAAGGGCAGAGCAATGGGAGGGATAGTAATGGGAGTAAGAAACGAATGTATAAAAGGAAAAGGTAAGAAAGAGATTAAAGAACAAAAAGAAGGATTAATAGTAGAAAAGGTAAGGATGGAAAGAGACATGGAAGGTAGGAGTGGTTAATGTAAGTGGTGATATGCAGGAGAATGTTAAGAAAATGAAAGAACATAATTGCAGAAAATTAAAAAGAGAGTAGGCTTATAATAGGCGAAGATTTCAATGCGAGAACAGGAGATAGAGGAAGAAAAGAATGGGAAGAATAGTGAGGAAAAAATCCAAAGATAAGGTACTGAATGGAGAGGGAAAGGAGTTGTTAAAGAGCTTGGAGGAGTTGGGATCATTTATTTCAAATGGAAATATAGAGGGAGATTGGAAGGAGAATATACACGCACAGGAGAAAGGACATCGGCAATTAATTATTTGATAATGGCTGATGAGGTAAGGTACAACGTCAGAAAACTAAAGGCAGGTGATTATATTGATTCAAGCCACTTTCCCTTAATAGTGACATTAGAGGGACAAAAAAGTAATAGAAATATTAATAAAAAGGGAGAAAAGGCAAAAAGGATAGGAAAAAGGGATTGGTCAAGGCAAGGAAAAGAATAGTTTAAAGAAAAGGTCAGATGTATCAAAATGAAAGAGAGAAATGTGGACGAGGAGATGGAAAAAATGGATGGGGAAATAAAAAGAGGATTAGAGTGCACAAACAAAAATGAAGTGAGTAAAGGGGCGAATAGAAGTGGTCGGGAGTGAAAAAAATAAAAAAAGGTATTGGCAACAATATAGGAGAAAAAAGAAAGAGTATACTGAGTTGTGTCATCAAATGAAAGAGGAAGGGAATAAAAGGTTTGAGGAAGGGGCGGAGAACGCTGGGACGGAAGAAACGGTATGGAAGGTAGTAAATAGAGAAAGAAAAAGAAGAAAAAGAGTCAATCAAGATATTGAATTGGTAGAATAAAAAAATATTTTTTAGATTTTCTAGGAGGAGTAGAAAGGAAATTTAGGACGTAAGGGAAATATGGTAGAAAAAGAGATGAGGAAGAGGGCATGACAAGGGAAGAAATAGTCAAGGTGTTTGGAAAATAAATGATGGAAAGGCACCTGGTATAGATGAGATTCCATATACAGTATTGAAATATAGAGAGACGGAACTAGAGGAATAGGCATGAAAAATGTGTAATCAAGTATGGAGAGGAGAGGGGTGAACAGAGTTATGAAAGGAAGGAGTAGTTATACCAATAGTAAAAAAAGGCAAAGGAGAGGAGGTTAAAGATTATATGTATGTGATGCTAATGCCAACACTTTTATTTAATGTATTAATATCGGAATTGGAAGAAGAAATAAGGAGAAAAAGTTGGGCAACATTTAGGAGAGAGAAGGAAAACATATATACACTGGCATACGCAGACGCTATAGCGTTGATGACAGAGGATGAAGAAGGGATGGCGGGCCTAACTATAACATTAGAGAAAGACTTAGATGGAAAAAAAGCTAAATTGAAATGTAGAAAAAAACAAAGATAATGATGTTTAGATAAGGAGAGGTTAGAGAAAAAGAATGAACAAGCAGATGGAAGGAAATAAAGATAGAACAAGTGAAACAGTTTAAATTTAAAAAAGGAGCAGGGGTAATAAAACAGATATAAGGAATAGAAAAAAGAAGGTTTAAAAAATTGTTGAAGTAGAATGTGGTCATTTGATACGCTGGTACGGCCGGTATTAGGTTATGGAGCAGAAATATGGTGATAGAAATAAAGGAAAGATATTAAGAGTTTGCAGGAAAGGTATATAAGGTGGACACTAGGGGCAGGCTGGAGAACACCAGAACATATAGTGAGAGAAGAAGCGCAAAGGGATAAATTAAGTATTAAAGCGGGAAAGAGGGCATGGAAATTTGAGAAGAAGCTTAGAGAGGGAACGGGAGGAAAGTTAGCGAGAAGGTGTGTGATGAAGGTAGAAGGAAGGAAAGGGAGAACGATAGAATTAACGAGATGGAAAGAAGAAAGAAGGGATTTCTGATGCTAGAAACATAAAAGACATGACTGGGGTAAACTTTGAAGATTTGGAAAAAAAGGAGAGGCAAAAACAATTAATAGAAAGATGGTGCGTGATTGAGGATTAAAAATCGAATAAATGGTATCAGATGATAAAAAAGGAAGGAGTAACAAAGTATTTAGAGAAGGGATGGAAAGAGAGAAAGTGAACAAAAACATTAAGATTTAGATTGAGAAAAGAGGTAAGGAAGGGGATGTTTTGACAAAAAGAATAGAATAAAAAGTGTAAAATATGTAAATAGGAGAAGAAAAAATGGAAGAATGTATGGGAAGGTTGTAGTAGAGGAATGGAAGATAAAGGAAGCTGACAAGAGAATGTGGTTAAGATTCTAGGAGAGGATGGATTAGGAGAAGAATTGATGCAGGAGCTGGAGGGTGCTCGAGGAGCGAATGAGAAAGAATGAAAGAATGCATATGAAAAAAGGCAAATAATGGTATGTAAACGTGAAAGAAAAAGGAAACGGACGTCGCTTAGACTAGAAGCGTAAAGACTTTAAGTAATGGTAATGTTAGAGTTGGCTAAGATGCGCTTGCTCATGAAATAAGCACAGAATTATTATAAATACAAAATTAAAACAGTCCAGATCAATTTCATATATATTTTTGGTTAATTTAAAATAATTTTCATTTAATCCTTTACTGGTTGAAATATCAAATATCATATTTTTCGTTAAAAATTAATCTATTTTATTTAAAAAATTATCTTTTCTAGTTGAAGATACGATTTGATCTAAAATTAATGAATTTGGTTCATAATCTGTTTTTTTTTAAAGAAAATTTATCTTCTTGGTTACAAATTCATAATTCTGCTGATAAATTCAACTACATTGTTGAATGCTAAACTCTTTTGTCAAAATTTCATTTAACTGTTCTTTAAAATGTATCATTTTAGTTGAAAATTGATCTTTTTTAAATAAAAAATGATATTTTAAATTAAAAATTAACCTTTATATAGTTAAGATTTTAACTACTTTGTTAAAATATAGTATTTTTATTTGAAATTGATTATTTACTGTTCAATCTGAAATTATTTTAGATTAAAATATTAACTGTTCTATTTTTCATTAAAAATTGATCTATTTTTTGTTTAAAGAATTAAATTACTTACTAACAATTTTAACTACTTTGTGCAAAATTCATTTTTCCTCTGGTTAAAAATTCATAATATTAGTTTTAAGTTCAAGTATTTAGTTGTACATTAACTTTTTAGTTAAAAATCTAAGTACTTGGATTTTAAAGTACTTTGTTGCTATATTTTTTTGTATTTTGAATTGTTGTTTAAAAATTACTATTTTAAAAAGAGAATAGCATTGGGTTGCATAAAATTATCCATGCCAACCAGTTCCATTATTTTTATGTCTATTAACATTTAATATTTTTTAATAAATATTTCCAACAAATTTGTTGAAAATTGAAAAAAGAATTCTGACGATATTTTTAAATCCAGACAGGTTCCCTTACATTTAAAATCTCACAGTATGACCTTCTCATTATTTCAATATGGTTAAGAATGTTACACCATCTCGTCGTTTCATTGAAATTTTCTGTTTTTCATGTTCTCCATGTTTATAACTTTTTATGAGACGGAAGAACGATTATTTCGAACAAATTGAATTTTAAACAAAAAGGCACAGTCTACATTAAAATTTAAAGATAAATAAGTAATTAGTTTCCTACTATTGATTTATGAAATATCTCGACTAACCAGATTCTTAATGTTATTCCTAAAAATAAGAATTTTTAACAAAATAATTCAATCTTCAGATAATAAAATGAGTGTTTGATAAGTCAGTTCAAATTTTAACCAAGGTTTTGAATTTTCAAACAGCAAAAATCAATTCTTAATGAAAAATTTAATAATAGACTTTTCAATAAAAATAATTAATTTTCTATTAATTCAGTTCACATATAAAATTTTCGTAAATGTTTTGATAGCAAATTGGAAAATTAAATAAGGATGTATAAAACTTACTAACTTTTTATTTATTTCCCTTGAAATTTTTTCCAATCTTTCATCATTATGTAGAAATACCTAGGTTTTCAATTTCCTATAACAGAGTCATAGCTTGAATAAACAAGACATTGAAATTACTATTTTTATATCAAATACAGCATTTAAGATAATGCATACCTGCGAGTATATGAAAAATTTCAATATCTTGTCCCTCAAATATTATACTCGCATTTTTAAAAATAAATTCTATTTAATATTCAATTAAAATTAACAGAATTCGATAAAAAGTTGAAATATGTTAATCTTAAAAATATATTATTATTGTAAAATGGGTTTTAAAACGTTTATTTGTTGCTTTAAATGCTAAGTTGTAATAATATTCATTAATTGCTCATGAAAATATTTTTTATCAGTATAATTGGAATTAAATGTTAATAAAAAAAAAATTATTTTTCAAAAAATTAGGAAATAAATTCTATTTTTATAAAATTAATGTAGTTACCATTTTCAAGTAAACATGAAATGTCTAGAATTCCTAACGTTTTAAGCGAGAATATTTTAATTCTAATACAATAGATACATAAGAAGATGAATTTTCAACCGACAAAACCAATTGAACTTTTGACGAAATAATTGAATTTTCAAATTTAAAAGTTTAAAATGAATTTTTTACTTGATAGTCAAATTTTCAGACAAAGAGATGCATTTTTGACGTCAGCCAAAAAATGTTTTAATTTAGCAAAAATAGTGGAATTAAACACAAAAGATAAGATTTCAACAAAATAGATGAATTTTCAACTGAATTTATGAATCTTCATATAACAAAAAAAACTGATTTTTTACAAAATAGCTCAATTTTTTGCCGAAGAGATGAATTTTGGACTAAAATGATGAATTTTGAACTAAATAGTAAAAATGCCATATAAAAATATTTTTAACTTAAAAAAAGGAAATTGCAAACGAAAATTATGAATTTTCAGCGGAAAAATTAATATCGACCATAAAAGTTAATTTTTCAACCAAAATATGAATTTTTAAACCAGAATAATAATTTTTTAATAAAGGAAGATTCCTCAGTTTAGAAAGAATGCAATTTTAACTACATTTTTTTATTTTGTAATTTCAAAAGAGGAATTTGAAAGCCTTTAGTATAAGTTTTCAGCAGAAATGGAATAAAAAATTAATTGCATCAAGCCAGATAAGTTCTGAATAAAATACCTAAATTTTTAACAAAAAAATACAAATTTTGTGAAAAAAATTTTAAAGTTCATATTTCAACTAAAAAGTATTTTAATTTTTCTAAATCGGATGATTTTAATACACAAGATGAAATTTTAACAAAATTAATTAATTTTTAGCCAAATAGCTAAATTTCTAACCAAAAAGATGAATTTTTACTAAGCCGAGAAATCTTCAACCAACAAATATGCGTTTTTAACTGAAATTATCAATTTTTAAACAGAAAGTCAAAACTTGATCTGAATATTGCAAGAAATAAAACAAAAATAAATAAAAATTAAGTATAAAACTAAA
>NC_046663.1:32252006-32327028 GCF_010883055.1 Belonocnema kinseyi | reverse complement strand
GAATCCTTAGAAATGCCTTGGAATTTTTGAAAAACTCTTTGAAATATTAAAATAATATAAACTCCTTAAAAACCCGGCAAAATTAATAAAAATATCTGATTATTTGCCTTACCTTGTGTTGTTTTTTAGAACTTTTTGGACATTTTTTTAAGTTATTTTTTACGGACAAAACAAAAACAAAGCATCCGACCCAATAGTGATTAATAAAAATTGTGCAGATCTTTTTTCAGTCAACAATTTTTATTTATTCATCTTGTTTCGTGGCATTCTATTAAAAACTTAATAATGAAGAAATTTTTTTTGAATGAAAATTTTTTGTCTCTATCCTCTTTCGTATCTTGTATAGTTTGACCAAAAAATGAAATTTTTAATTATTTTTCTGTGGTTCAAAATTTCAATTTTTTATTCTTCAAGAAAATTGAAAAAGCTGTTATGAATATCTTATAGAGTTTTCTAAAGTGCAAGTTCTCATCGCTTTGACTTTTTTCATATCGCGTATTTTTTGGCTTAAAATTTTTATTCTGTTTTGATTTGTTGAATTTTGAAAATATTTTCGAGTTGTATTAATAGTTGGACATAGAATTTGTGAATCTTGATAAAAATACTCTTGAAAATGTTCAAAATAAACTTCTGAATTTGTAAGGAAAAAAGCTCACTAACGAACTTGACGTTCAGTTTCCAACGAATCATAGAAATTAATTAATTTTGTAGGAAAATGTTTAACTTTCAGCCAAATAATTAAATTTTCTCAAAATGTTCAATTTTAACCGTATGTGAAAAATACTTAAATCTGCGGTTCAAAAAACTAATTTTCGGTGAACAAAAACAAAAATCTTCAACATACAAGAATAACAAAAAGGAATTAACTTTCAACGAAGAATAATATTTTGACTATTATGTTAGAAAAATAAATTTTTCGTTTTTTGATATTGAATGGTTACTAAATTTATATATTTGGTTAAACTCTTAAAATTTTTATTGCAAATTTCCTTTTTTAGTTTAAAACGCATTTTTCTAAATGAGAATCGAGCTATTCCATTTTACTTGATGAATGTACCTTTTTCATTAAAATTTTAATTATTTAAAAAAAATCATCTTCTTTACTTGACAATTCGTGTCTTCTTTCAAAAGTTAACATTTCCTAAAACGACTAAATTATAACGTTCAATGAAAAATGTAAAAATAGCCACTTGAAAGATGTGCAAAAATTAATTGTGGATTTATAAAAGTAGATTACTCTATTGAAAGAAACACGGTTTATTAAAAAAATACTATTATTACAGTAAAACTAGTGAAGAATATATTTATTTCAAAAAGTATAACACAAAAAGATATAATTTCTAAACACAGATATTTGAATTGCAGAAGGATCTTAAGAATAGCTGCGAGTTTATTAGTATTTTCATCAAAACCCTGAACCTCCATGAGGATCTGGATGATAACGAAGATCAGAATTTTTTTTAGGAACCTTGCTCTGATACTCATGGTAGGGATTATTATAGGCGTTCATATTATTGTTAATTAAATCTGGTTGATTATCCCGTAAATCGTATCCTAGATTTCTGGTCTGCTCAGCCATTTGAACAAGAGGATTTGTAACTTTTCTTCGCCTAATAGCAGCTTGAAAGTCTGTTCTTCTTTGCCGATATCCAACTGGAGGTATAAATTGAAGTTCGATTGGTTCCTGCTGAATTGGTTCCTGTTGAATTGTTTCAGCCTCTTCTGCACGAGGAGGAGCATACATACGTCTAAGTTGTGCAATTTCATCTCTAAACTTTTTATTATCTGCAAAAGGACTGCTAATGTATACAAAAATCAAAATATCTGATCCAAACAATCTAAATGATAACCGAGGGTTTGCATTTCACAAGTATTAAAATAAATTATTGTAAATCCTACAAATTCGGTACGGATTTCTTTTTAAAAAACTTGATGAGTCTTTGAGAAGATCGATGAACTTTTAAAATAATGGTTATATTTTGTACCAAAGAGATTATTTAACGACGAAGAAGTTGCAAATTTTACCAATAAAGGAAAGTTTTTTACCAATAGACTATTTTGGAACTGAAAAAGATGAATTTTTCACTCGAAATGGAAAAGGTACATTTTCGAACATGAAGTTTTAAAAACAATAATTAATTTTCAACCAAATAGCTGTACGAGATTACTTGTTCGGATAAGAGAGTTATCTAGCGAATTGACAAGATTGTTTCCCTGTTGGAAAAGATACATAATGATTGATGAAGCGGATTCCGTCGCACTTTTTCACAATAATTCGGAATTTTTTGGAATTCTCAGGAATATTTCAGAATTTTTAGGGACAATTCAAAGTATTTGAAATATGAAGAATATTGATACCTTTTCTTCGCTCATCTCTTTGCATATGTTCATAGCTGATTTCCTTGGATTTTCTCTCTCGCATTGATGGCATTCCTACCTGTTCACTCGGGCAACCTTAAAGTATGCGACAATTTTTGACATTTTTCCGTAATGAACCAGAACTTTTCAGAATACTTAGAAATATTTGTAAAAATGTAGGAATAGTTCGAAATATCTGAAATTTTTAGACTGCTTATACCTTCTTGTCTCTGATTTTTTCTTATTAGCTTACCGCCTTCTTGTGGGCTTCTTCCTCTTTCCATTAATGGCGCATGCAGCGAATCATTCCTACTTAAATCATCCGTTTCCCTAAAAAATGAACCAAAAGGAGGACAAAATCCGTGTTTAGACTTGGATAGGTTCACGAGATTTGTCACTTCTGTTAAAAGAAAGTTATACAGGAATGTAGACGAAATGCATCACATCTGGGTCAAATGAACTTATAAATTTTCACCTGTTGAACTATGTTGACGAGAAGGTGCAGTATAATAAGAATGATCTATATCTAAATTCAGAGCTTCACGCGCTCTTGATTCTGGATTATATGAAGAAGACGATGAAGTACGGAGTCTAGAAGTGAGAGGTTGTTCTAATTTGTTTTTATCCTTTTTAGAAGACGATTTTCCAGTCAAGATGTTTCTCAGCGAACCTGATGCTTTTTCTGTAATAAGACAAGGTTGGGGAAATATAGATAAAGCTCATCATATCGGCAACAAATGATTCAGATGTTAATTAAAAAAGTCCAATGATGGTGGTACTTACCAATTTTGTTGAAGAAAAGTATGAAGATAAACACAGAAGCAGGGAAGAAGAACCTCATTTTCTTTCGACGTGGTTTAAACTGACTCGTTTCAAATTTCTTTCGCGAAAGCTTGTGATTTTTCAGAAATCGTCTCGCTTATATATATGATGGCCGTTTATCGACAGTTTTCAGGTAGCAGAGGAAAAATTGGAAGGGCAATGTACAGTTCTTGAAGTTTTATTTGTTTTTCATGAAATGCTTTTCAATCTTCAAAGATTACGATATACCAACCAGGTTTCTACTGTTTCATAGCTGCGTAAGAGTTTGAGATCTGACACGTCATTGAAATAAATATTTGTACATCAAATACTACATGGTTCGAAATGTTTCAAATTAAAAAACACTTCTAAAACATAAGCGTAAAGTAAAATTTGAAACATGGTATTAGAGTGACGAAATTGCAATACGTGTTTTGTAAGTGTTGTAAATCGTAAGATCACTGACCAGCATTCCATTACATGTATTAAAGCGTTTGTAAGCCGAAAATTGTGAACAAGGATTTCACGAAATTCGTGAAATTTAAGGAATTCACGGAGTTTATGGAATTCACAAAATTCATGAAATTCACGTAATTCATGAAATTCAAGAAATTCACCAAATACATCGAATTCATGGAATTCCAGAATTCAATTGATTTCAAGGAATTCCCTAAATTTATAGAATTAACGAAATTCATTACATTCACAGAATTTGTGGCTGGAAGAAATTCACGAAATGTATGGGATTCGCGAAATTCATAGAATTCATGAAATTTACAGAATTCACGGCAATAACGAACTTTAAATAATTCTTCAAAATCACGGAATTCGTGAAATTAAAGGAATTCAAAGAATTCACTAAATTCAAGGGATTCACGGAATTGGTAAAATTCGTAGAATTAAAAGTATTCTTGAAACTAATGGGATTTATGGAACTGATGGAATTAATAGAATTCCAGAAAATAATAAAATCCTAGGAATTCACTGAAATCACGAAATTCACGGGATTTTCGGAATTAATGGAATTCATCTAATTTATGGAATTCACGAAATTTGTGGTATTCAGTGAATTCATGCAATTCTCAGAATTGACGTAATTCACAGAATTCGGGAAATTAAAGGAATTCACGGAATTCATGAAATTCAAGGACTTCAAGAAATTAACTGTAGTAACGGAATTTATGTAACTTACGGAATTTCCGGAATTGACAGAATGCATGGTATTTAAGTAATTCGTAGAATTGAAGAAATTGGCAACATTTATGGAATTCGTGAAATTTATGGAATTCATAAAATTCAAGGAATATGTGGAATTGAGGTAGTTCATGGAATTCATGAAGTTCGCGGAAATCAAGGAATTTGTGGAATTTCAAGGAAATAAAAGAATTGTTGGAACTCTGTTAATTCCGTTATTATATTATATTCCACGAATTCCTTAAATTACGTGAATTCCATGCATTCTAAGAAAGCCTTGAATTATATGAATTCATCAATATCCGTGGTTTTCTTGATTTTCGTGCATGCCTAAAATTGTGTGAACCATATGAATTCATTGACTTCTAGGAATTTCGTCAAATACGCGAATTTCATGAATTTTACAACAGCCTTGAATCTGATGAATTTATGACATTTAAGTAATTCACGGAATTGACTGTAGTTACGGAATTTACAGAATTCATGGAATTTTCGGAATTCGTGGTATTGAAGGAATTCAAACGATTTATGGAATTCGCGCAATTCATAGAATTCATGAAATTCAAGAAATTTGTGGAAATCAGATAGTTTACAGAATTCGTGAAGTTCGTGGAAGTCACAGCATTCATGGAAATCAAGTAATACTCAAAATTCAAGGAATTCAGGAAACTTAAGGAATACACTTAATGCAGACAATTCTTGGAACTTACTCAATTTAGGGAATTCAAGAAATTGTTGGAGTTCAGCGAATTCCTTTATTTCATTAAATTCCATGAACTCCAAGAATTCCTTGAATTAAGTTAATTTCATGAATTCAGTGTATTTCATGAATTTAGTAAATTCGATGCATTGAGTAAGTTACATAATGTTTCAGTTAAATTCATGAATTACGTCAATTATATTACTTTCGCGAATTCTACAAATTTTATGAATTGAAGGTGTTTCGTAAATTCAGTGAATTCCATGAATTCCGTAAATTCCGTATATTCCAGTAAGCCCGCCAGTGCTACTAATTCCGTGAATTACAGTAATTCCGTGAATTCCGTGAACATCTTGAATTCCATTAATTCGTTGAATTGCGTATATTCCATGGAATCCCTGAATTCCGTGAATTCTTCAGAATCTGTAAATTACTGTTAGTTCCTGATATTTCGTGAATTCTATAAATTCATCAATTCCGTGAATTGTGTAAATTGTTTGAGTGCCGTAAATTCTTTGAATTCCATTAATTCTATGAATTTGGAAGATTCCTTAAATTTCGTAAGCACCAAGAATTCCTGAAACTCTAGAACTCCTTGAGCTCTGTGGATCCTGTAAATTCCTTGAATTCCGGCAATTCCATGAATTCCTAGAATGTATTTAGGTCTGTAATTTCTGTGAATATCACGAATTTCATAATTCCATGAATTTCTTGAATTCCATGAACTGTAAATTCTCATTTATTTTTCTAATGGAAATTAAAACGTGATTAAAACCTGGAATTAAAATAATAATAAGTATATTTAGCAACAAATAATTTATCACCAAACCTGGAAAAATATGCATTACTAACGTACACAAAGTTTACGGTTCGGATTATTTATTAACATGGAACAAATAAAATCCTAATGAACATAGTAAAAACTATTTGTCATTTAGCAATCAATTTGAACTAAAAATTAGGATTTAATGGGCAAACTTTTATTGCCCGTAATCAGGTGAATCAAATTATTGGATTTGTGTTTAAAGTGTGTAGAAAATTTTATAATCCAGAAGTGCTAACACTACTATACAACAGATTTTTCAGAAATATAATAGAATATACTTTTATAATTTGTGACCAAAAATTTGTGACTTACCCTGAAATACTCGAAAGAGTACAATACAAATTAAATTTCTAAGCTACTTGGTTTTCGAAGTTGATAGGATTTATCTAGAAAGGGCAAGCAATTACTTACTACTTCATAACATATTTAGTAAAGTTTTGCTGGAAGATAGAAAGCCAATCTCTTTTTTGAAATATCTTGACAAATTACTGCAAAATAAAATAGAATGGCAAAAACTATTAGACATTAAAATTAAAGTACCACATAGAGTTTGATTTGTTTCACTCCTCCTTTAGTAAACTCAAAAAGATAGCAACTAAGATTATACTAAATAAATTACAGTGTGAGTAGCTATTAAAAAAAGTATTACATATGAATAAATTTTAATGAAAACATACACTTTTTTAAATTACGACCTCGAATCAGGCTCAAAGTAAGTCCTTAATTGGCTATAAGAGCTTTTGTGCTTTAATAAATATAATAAACTTAAATAAATAAAGCAACCACTTCGTACAACGATGAACAACATCTTGCAAAATTTATTTTTCTTTCGAGTGAAGATTTATAATTTCAGTTTTAAATAAAAATATTTTTTTGTAAATTAAATTTTTAGTTATAAATCTAATTATTTGGATGAAAATTCAAGGTCTTTTTTAAATACATCAACGAGGCCAAACTGTGCCATAATTTGTCCTAAAGCTGTTGCAAAATCTATATGTATTGCTCATAAAATTCTTTATTGTTCATAAGCTCTTTTTTAATTCGTGTAACAGTTTTTTATAAACAAAAAGCCTCCATGAACATAAATTATGTACAAGTTATTTTTTTCTCTAATCCTTAAAACAAACTAAAATTTCTACTTCCGTGTCATTTTCTTATACGAAGAGCTTTGTTCATTCATAGCTTTTCAGGTATTCTGTTTTTTATAAATTCACGGTTTCTTGCATATTTGCAATTTTTTATTTAAAAAAAATAGAAAAATGTGCAACTGAAGACAAATTTAAAAACTGAAAACAAAATTGTTTAAAAAATTAATTATTGGTTTTGAGTCCATTGATCTATTGTAATTTAAAGATTCTAAAAAATGCTTAGTTTTCTTCAATCTGTTTAAATAAGCGGAAGACGATATTTTAACATTAAAGCGGGCTGCGTCGCATTTAAAATTTCACACTATGACCTTTTTTTGAATTTAAAAAAAAAAAATTTATTTTTAGAAAAGATTCATTCTTAATGAAAAATGTGATAGTGGACTTTTCAATAAAAAAATGTATAGATAGCGAATTTAGAAAATAGATGAGAATATATACTCTTAATGTTTTAAAAATTTATTGTCCTTGAAATTGTTTTGAACCTTCGAAGATTTTGCTAAGATTTTTCTTTTTAATGTTTGATAACCGCGTTATGGTTTGAAAATAAACGCGACATTGAAATAAGTATTTGTCTCTCAATTATTACGTTTTAGACAATGCACACCTGTGAGGACACAAAACATGTCAATATCATCTTTCTGAAATATTATACGATTAACATTTTTAATTAATTTATTTTTTTGTCAGCATGGTCTATAATCAATATTTTTTTAATATTGATTTAAAATGGTGAAAAATTTCTCTAACTCCGCTGGGGTTCGCCCCAGATGTTACAGTATTCCGGTCTAAAGCTCCAACCAACTTTTTTTTTCTTATTCTTAAATCAATATTGAAAAAAATATTAATTATAGACCATGTGAATAAAAAAATTAACATCAAAGTTATTAATATATTTCCCTGGTCAAAAAACCTAATATCAAAAGTAAATGATACGCTTATGTCCGGGAAACTAAATTTTCATAATTACAGGCTTTTTTGTGAGAATTTTTTCTCAATAACTGGCACCTGCCAATAATTTTTTATTTACTTCGTATCATAATCGATTTGGCTCTATATAAATTAGCTCATCAGAATCTGATAAGAGAATTATAATATCTGAATCTTCAAAAATAAATTTATTTTATAAATTGTGTTTAAATACTTTTAATTGCTGCTTCGAACGCTCTTTTTTAATAATATGAATGTAATTTCAACTAAGTAAATGAATTTTTTTAGTAAAAACACTAAGTTTCGATCAAACAGATGAGTTCTTTACGAAATAATTGAATTTTCTACTTCAAAGAAAAAATTAAAACAAATTTTTTAATCAGTATTTCAATTTTCAATCAACGAGATGATTCTTTGACTAAAATGATGAACTTTTAACAACAGAAATTATTTTTGATACAAAAATGCAAATTTCAAAGAAGGGAATAAATTTTTGAATAAGAAAGGCAAATTTTCTACTAAAAGTGTAAAAGTTGGAATTTCAAACAAAAAATATTTTAATTCTGAATAAAAAAGTGTGAAATTCCGTACAAAAGATAAAATTGTAATAAAACAGACAAATATTTCACAAAAATGATGAATCTTGAACCAAAAAAGAGGAATTTTTAACAAAATAAGACAATTTTCAAACGAACAGATAAATTTTTGGCTAAGATGATCAAACGTCACAACAAGAAAATTTGAACTAAAGAATATAAATTTTCTTATTAAAAATATGAATTTGCTAAATTTGATAAAATAAGTCTTTTAATTTTAATCATTCAAGTTTTTTTTACTAATTGTAATCGGTGACTTAATTCTAGTTTGAAACAGTATATTAATTTATTATCAAAAGGTGGAGATTTTTAAAGCAAAGGTCCGTTTCAAACGAAATAGTAGAACTTTTACGCAAAACAGACCAAGTTTCCACAAAGTGGCTAAATTTGTATCCTAACAGATTTTTGATTTACGAAATGAAATTGCAATCATTTTATCAAAGTTTCAAAAAATTTTCTTTTTCCAAACAAGAAGCTGTATTTTCACTAAATTGTTGAATCTTCTAGAAAAAAAAAGAATCTTGTGGTAAAGAATTAAGTTTTCACAAAAGAACTTATCTACCAAAAAGGACGACCTTTTATTAAAATAGTCGAATCATCAAGAACTAATAAATGAATACAAGAATTATATATTATTTTTTAATTATTTATTATTATTCAACAATGTACAATATATAGTATATTGTTATATAATAATGAATAATTAAAACATAAATAATCAAATGGTTACATTTTTTCAAAAAAGCGATTAAAACTAAAATAAGAGGACTTTTTACATAATAGTTGAAATTTTTAATTAAAATGTTTAAAAGAGAATTTATGAAAAATGAATAACAGATAATTAACTTTTAACACAAAATAAAATAGTGGATTCGAAAATAGATAAGAATACATGAATTAATACACTTCATATTTATTTTCCTTGGCATTTTTTCCAATCTTTCTAGAGTATTCTCAGATACTTATGCTTTCAATGCTTTATTGCAACATTATAGTTTAAGGGTCGAACCGTCATTAAAGTAATTATTTGTATGGCAAATAATACGCTTTAGACTTATTGAAAAGAATGAAATTATTTTTTATATTTTTAAATGATGCTTTTAAACTTAATTCGTGATTATATTAAATAACTAAATTCAACTGTTTTTGAATTTAAAATTAAAATATTTTTTTATTAAAATATCAGCTATTACTTGTATAGATCAGAATTTATAACTTTAGTTGAAAATTCATGTCAATAGTTAAGAAATCAACTATTTTTAAAAATAATTTCAATTTTCAAGTGAAAAAACTGTTATGACCTTTAATTAAACGTATTATCTTAGATAACGAATAGAAATATTTATTAATTTTTTGAATGAAAAAAACTTCTATTCTTTTTTTTTTAATTTATCCACCTTAATTGAAAAATTCAACTATTTTATTTGAAAATCCCCATTATTGCAGAAAATAAAATATTTCGGTTTAAAATGATGGATTTCTTTTTTTTAATTTTCTTCTTTTTAAAAAGATTTATCAAGTTGAGAATTCATTTTTTAAAATATTATTCCATTTTTTAAATAAAAATTTAATTTGTTTTAGAAAGCAACAAATTGAAAAAATCAAAGTTAATATTTCAATTAAAAAGGATTTTAATTTTTAAGAAAAATCTGAGGAGTTTAATACAAGAGAGGCAATTTCAACCAAATGTTTGAATTTGCAACTCAATAGTTAAATTTCCACCAAAAAAGATGAATTTTCACTAAAATGAGAAATCTTGAACCAAAGAGATAAGATTTGAACTAAAATGATGCATTTTTAGCCTTTTAAGTACAAACTTGATCCAAGTGTTACAAAACATTTATAAAAATCTAGATTCATTAGAAATGCCTTGAATTATTAAAATCCTATAAAATCCATAAAAATCATAATTAATAAAAATACTTTATTATTTTTTCAAACTTGTGTTGTTTTGCATAATTTTTTAGAAATTTTTAAATGGTATTTTTTACGATGAAAACCAAAACTACGTATCGGACCTGAAAGTGATTATTAAAAAATATGTCGATCTTTTTTGGTTGCACAATTTTTGGCTATTTATGTTTTCCGTGGCTTGTGCCGTTTATTCAAAAATTGATTTTATTTTTATTTTTTATGTTGTATTTCACGAAAAAAAAAACAAAAAAAAACGCGTCCTGTCAAAAACTCATTAATAAAAAATTTGTAAATATTTTCTGAATGCACAATTTTCTTTGCTTGTTCCTCAATCGGATCTTGCATATTTTGACCGAAAAATGACAATTTAATTTTTTTATTCTTTCTTTTTTGTGCTTAAAAATCTGAATTTTCGATTTTTCCTTCCCGAAGTCTTTTGAAAAATGGCTGACTTAAACTTTAATTTTTGACAAATGACAGAATATAAAATTTTTATAGAAAGATGCTTAATTTCAACTAAATGGTTGAAGTTTCTCAAAATGGTCAATTTCAACCGTAAATGAAAAACACCTAAATTTATAGTTAAAAAAAGTGATTTTCTACCAAAACTCTTAGAATCTTCAACAAAATGATAAGAAATAATTAAGAATAATAAAAGAGAATTAACTTTTAGCGACTATGATATTAAAAATTAAATTTTCAAGTTTTAAATATTTAAGTTTCATAAATTGATATATTTGGTAGAACTGTTAACTGCTTTAGTGCAAATTTAGTTGTTTTTCAAATTGAAATTTAATTTTTTTTAATGAGAATTGAGCTATTCGATTTTCGGTTATGAATTTACTTTTTTTAAATTTAAACTATATTTGCCAATATAAATAAAGTTGTCTAAATATAAATTATAAATTCGAAAAAATATATAATTTTAATCTGAAGTTTATTTGTAATAAAAATGGCATGAAAATCACAGTGGAATTCAATGAAAAAACAAGATGAAAATAACTTTAAGCGGGTAATTCTGAACTTATTTTTGATTCTTTAAAGAAAAATTAGGCATTACATTTTTAAGGGATTTATGGGGCTTGATTTTGTAATTTTTTGTTGTTTAAACTTTTATGTTAGTGCAAATAGTGAAGAAAATGTCGATTTTTTCGTTCTTGGTTTGAAAAATAAATTTTTTCGTAAAAATAACTTGCCTTTATCGAAAAAATAATACTCGAACATAAAAATTCGTCAGCGATATTTTTAATTAATTTCATAAACAAATTATATAAACAAATGCCTAGTGTGAAAATTTAAAGGCAGAAAAAAATCGTTTTTCTCTTGATTCTCCTCAAATAATATCGCCAGTGATAATTAATGATAGAAAATTATCATGCGATATTTTTTATTAATTTTATAAACAAATTGCTTAAACATGCCCAGTATGGACACTTAAAGGCAGAAAAAACTGGCTTTTTCGATTAATTTTCCTTGACTTATGTTGCCAGTAATGTTTAATGATGAACAATTATCATTCGATATTTTTTAGTAATTTTATAAACAAATTGTATAAACAAAAGCCAAATGTGGAAATTTAAAGACAGAAATAATTCACTTTTTCTCTTACATTTTCTTAAATTATGTTACCAGTGATGTTAGTTGATGGAATATTATCATCCAATATTTTTATTAAATGTGTAAACAAATTATATACAAAATACCTGGTGTTAATGTTGAAGGCAAAAAAAATTGTTTTTTCGCAGCTAGTCTCAAAGTATCTTGCGAGTGATGTAAGTTTTTGGTAAATATTTTTTCTTTCAATTTTTGTAATGTAGTATTCTTAGTAATTGAATTCTTAAGAAACATTATTACAAATATAGGATGATAATTGTCCACCATTAAACAATACTAACGATATAATTCAAGGAAAATTAGGAGAAGAAAGATTTATTTTTTCCTTTAAACTTCCACACTAGGCATTTGTTTATATAATTTGTTTATACAATTATTTAAAAATATCGGATGATAAATTTTTATGATCGAATATTTTTTTTTTGATGAAATCAGGTAATTTGAACCCAAAAATTTACTTTGCTAACGAATAATCCATAGTGAAGACTTTTTGTTAAGTTCCTTTGTTTATGATAATTAATTCAGCAATATCATCATTTCTTTTGTTTTCAACTACCCCCGTTCATAAATTCTGTAAATGTTGGTCATAAAAAAGAATTCACGAAGATTATAAAAAGAACGGAAAAAATCGACTTCTTTTTCACACTTTGCATTAACAAAAAAGTTTAAATAAAAAACAATTTAAAAATCAGGCCACATAAATTTCTTCAAAATTTAATTCTGTATTTGTCTTTGCAAAAAAATCCAAAATTGTTCAGAATTGCCAGATAGAAGTTATTTTAAACTTTGTTTCTTGATTTCATCCCACTGTGTTCAATATCCTAGTGTTTAATGTTTATGAATATCAATAAAAACTAATTCCTCATTTAACTGAACATCTGCCCATGTTGACTAATTCCTGTTCTAAATCGATTATTTTATCAATAGAAATAACTCATTTTCTCTTAAAAATAAAATAAATAAAAGATAACAGAATTTTTATTAAAGTAAATACACAGTCATCTGCTTTTAGTGTAAGGAGATGATTAAAACATGTGGGAAATAAATTATACAAAATAAATGTTGAGTGATGTATTTATTTTAAAAAGTATTACATCAACAAACACATATATTTGAATTATAGAATTATTTTTAAAATAGCAGCGAGTATCTTAGTATTCTCACATAAATCCTGAATGTCCACGAGGATTTGACTGATGATGAGGATTAGAATTATCATGAAGATCCAGATTTTGATACTCATGATAAGGATTTTTGTAGGCGTTCATTTCATTCTGAATTAACTCTGGTCTCTTATCCGGTACAGTTTTTATTCGAAGTTGAGATTCGTGGCTAATTAGATCACGAGAATTGGAAACTCTTCTTGGCCTTGAAGCATTTGTACTGACTGTTCTTATCTGATGTTCACCCGGTGCTTTCGATTGATCTATTTCGTGCAAAGCAGGAAGTGAATTCTGTGCTGAAGTAGAAGTACCTGAAGAACCCTCGTTTCTGGGAAATTGGTTATAATGTCCTCTTTGATAATTCTGGGTATGTCTCTGTCGATCTTGCTGACGCCCTTTATTATGATGACTTATAAGTTCTGCCATTTGGGCTCGCATCTGTTTGGTGTCTGTGAAAGGAATGCTGATGAATACAAAAATCATCATATCTTATCCGAACGATCTATATGTTGAACGAGGATGTGGATTGGCAACGTATTGAAAAATTATTCTGACAAGGGGTAAAACACTCTTAGTTGGTTTATAATAATATTTGACCCTATTTCGTGATTGTTCGAAATTTTTCGGAATACTAATGAATATTTAAAAACTAGAGAAATAATTCGAAATATCTTAAATTTTGAGAATACTGATAACTTCTCGTCTCAGATTTTTTCTTAACAACTCACCTTGCATTTCGAAATTATCTCTCATTCGCATTGATAACACTGGTGCGATCTCACCCGGCTCGAATTCTTCAGTTCCAAGAGAAACAAATTAATGCATGTGAGTATATTTGACAATATTTCGCAATGATTCGAAATTTTTGGAAATACTTAAGAATATTTTAGAAAGTTTGGGAATAATTTAAAGTATCTGAAATTTATCTGAACCTTGTTTAAATTTTTTCTAATATCTCACCTTCTGTTTCCTTGTTTCTTCTTCTTCGGACTAATGGTTCATATACTGGCTCATTTGGGTTGAAATCCTGGGTTTCCTCAAAAGTACCTTGAAGCACGTGAGTATATTCAAGACTGTTTTTGCATAATTCGAAATTTTTGCGAATACTTGGGAACATTTGAGAAGTTTTGGGAATAATTCAAAGTATCTGAAATTTAAGAAATGCTGATACCTTTTTTTAGATATTTTCCTAATACCTTACCTTCTGGTTTCTTTTTTTTTCTTCCTCGCGTGGGTTCAACACGCTGAGTTACTACAAGCTCACGACGCGAAGGTACCAGCGCATTATTTTTTAAATCAAAAACGAGGTGGGGATTAGTTAAAACAACTGGTTGAGATGCAGGTCGAGCCTTTTGGCGATAATGTTCAAGTAACCCATAGGAATTTTGATGTCCTGTGTGTCCTTGGCTGTATTCAGAGTTTTGTTGTTGAAATTGATTATTTTGATTCATCCATGAAGATGAAGCAGCCTGAGGAAGATGTCCATGCTCAACCTGGAATTGGTTCACAAGACCTGGTACTGCTGTGAAAAGACAAATATAGAACAATATAGACAAAACTCATCACATCTGGTCTATATGATCCTATAGATTTTCACCTGCTAAATTTTGTTGATGAAATGATCCACTAGAGTAAAAATGATATCCATCTAAATTAAGAGCTTGATGCGCTACTGAATTTGAATTAAATGTCGGATTTGATGGTACATGGAGCCTAGAAGTGACAAGTGGATGTATCCTGTCCTGATCTTCTTTAGAAAACTTGTTCCCAGTTGAGATTTTTTGTAACGGATCTGATGCATCTGCAAAAAGACAAATATACAAAAAAATATAAAACTCATCCTATCGGAAATATATGATCCAAGTGTTGATTAAGAAAGGATGTTTATGATACTTACCAATTTCGTTGAAGAAAAGTATGAAGATAAGCACAAGATCACGCAGGAAGATCATCATTTTCATTCAACTCAGAGTTAACTTACTCGTTCAAAATTTCGTTACTAAAAACTTGTGAATTTTCAGAAATTTTTTCACTTATATATATACTGGTCGTTTGACGTGCAGTTGCAGGTAGCGGAAGAAAAAATTGGCAAAGCATTGTACACTTCTTAAAGTTTTATTTATTTTTCATAAAATTTGTATCAACCTTCGAAGATTGCGATATGCTACCCATGTGTTTACTGCTTCAGAAATGCGTAATAAATGGAGATTTAAGGTGACATTGAAATGACTATTTGCAGCTCAAATATCACATTTTAGAAAACTTATACCAGTGAAAATAAAAAAGGTCACAATATCATGTCCCTAGAATTTTATTATTTTGTGTTAGGAAGACCAATGTTTGTTAACTGTAAGTCTTTATTTGGCAAATTTTCTCCAACTAAATCATATTCTTTAATTATTCTATTATATTTTTTAACATATTGCTGCGATTTTGTTAATGCAAAACTTTTTTCAAATTTATTCACTGATTTTAAAAAGGGCAACTAAAAATCACCAGAATCAGGCAAGACAACTGAAATAACTGAGCATTAAAAAACGAATTTTTCTATAATTTTATGAATCAAAATATTATAACAGCTCTCATTTTGTATGAAAAATATTATTTTGGTTTGCAAAATATTAAAACTCATGAAAAAAATAAAACGTTAATTTTAACAATGTTTTTTTTAATTGAATTTTTCTGGACTGTCGCTTCCCACCAACTTTTGGAAAATGATTTCATGTTAATAAATTACGGCTGATTTTCTCTGTTAAAATATTCTTCACAACTCTACTGCTTCCAATTTTGAAAGTAATTTTTTCTAGGGCTGAAATTGTTAGGACAATTTTGTTTAGAAAACCTTTTTTTTCTAAATTATAATATTTTAAGATTATTTAGTTTTTAAACATTTTCAACCTGATGTAAAATTTCACTTTTTTGGTCTTCATTAAATCTCCACGTTTTGAGACCTTTTGAATCAGAAAAACGATTTTTACGAAAGTGTTTCTCTATCTGTCTGTCTGTGGTCTGTAGTCTGTATTCTGTAAATACGATAACTTTCGAAAAATTAATCAAATTGGATTCTGCTTTTGCATACTTTTTTAAGGCCTAAAAAGAAAGAACAAGTTCGTGAACTAGCTATTTTGGATAAAAATTCAAAAAGTCAGTGCATTTTCAAATATTTTGAAACTACATTTTTTCAAGCTTTAAAAATTCCACTTACGTTTGTTCATGGTACTCAGAAACTCAAACCATTTATCCCTGTAACTTTTTTCTATAAAAAGAAAATTATCAGAGTGAGACCATTTTCAATATCCAAAAAAAACCAAATGATAGTTTTAAACCAAAAAAACGCATGGTATAAAAAAATGTAGAAAAAGAAAAACAATGACTTTGAAAAGCCCTACAAGGTAATTATAACAACTTTTTTAATTTGGTCGAAAAGTTGAAAGTTCAAAATTTGAACTTATAAAAATAATGAAAAATTCAATAATTATTTTTTATAGGATGTGCACTCTTTGTTTTATACGTAAAAAATAATAAAAATATAAGAGTTAATTTTTTGACAAACGACACAAGCTATGAAAAATTAGTCACAGGTTTTCAAAAAAATTAATAGACAAATGTTGCGCTTCCAAAAAAAAAGCCGAAAACTCATTGCAATTTTTCATTGATATTTTTTGATAGAACACGTAGTTTTTGCTTTAGCCGTGAAAAATAACATTCAAAATAAAAAAATTAAATTTTGTTTAAAAATAAACGACACAAGGCACGAACTGAAATTAACCGAAAAAAGTTGTTTGCCGAAAAAGATCTATGAATTTATTATTAATCATTTTTAGATAGGACGAGTAGATTTGCTTTTAATCGTAAAAAATAAGATTAAAAATAAAAAATAAAATTTTTGGAAAAAGGAGAGAAAATGCAAGAGGACATAGGATCCTATACAGGTTTAAAAATAAATCAATGCACTTTTATTATTTTAACTGCAGAAAATACAGCCTTGGTATATTAAATTCAATATGAATCACTTTATAGTCCTAAGTTTTTAAGTAAAAGTATTTCAATTTAATTATATATAAATTTACAAACAAAAAGATCTAGTTTAAAACAGGAAAATTCATTTTCTACTAAGAAACCTTAATTTTCGACAAAATACATTTTGATTTTTACTATATTTAAAAAAAAAGGATTGAAAAGACCACAATTTTTTTCGGCCACCAATTTGTTATCTTTGCACCTATATTTTAAAAAAATGTCTTTTTTATTGTATTAGAAGAGCGTAATTATCAGTTCTTACACATCATACATCACTATCTTTTTCAGTCATCTTATAAAATATTCCCAAAATAGGGTTTTTAGTAGTGGTAGTTACTATAATGACCCCCTAACAAAAAAGTTTTTCCTCAATGACGAAGCATTGTAAGGATCATGTTTTCGAAGAAATTTTAATTTATTTAATCAAAGATTTCTCAATTTAAAAATATCTAATACAATGTTCTAAGAAATTTACGGGATGAGTCAGTTTGCGTATGCGTGCGCACTTCTGGGTGTTTGCACGTATGCGGAGGCCTGTGTGGATGTCCCACTTTTGTGAGGTGAGTTACAGCAGGACCCCTCCACACTCTTAATTTTCGTGTTTCCTATAGCCCACTGAATTGCGCTTTAAATGCGCTCAAATGCCCCGCCGATAAAAAATGTTGCACCACAAGTTATAATGGGTGTTACGCAGAGGGGAAGGGGGGAGTTCTAGAATCAAGTTATCCCCTCTCTATTTGAAAAATCATAGTTTGAATCACATGACCTTGAAGATATTCAAATGTGTTCATATAAGCCATGAAGAAAAAATGTTGCGCTACATCGATAACCGAGTTAACAGCGATTAAAATGAGCAGGGGGGGGGGGCGTGATTGTTCAAAATTAATAACATTTTTTTGAAATTCATTTTAGTTATCTGTCATAACTTCAAATGCGTTCAAAAGTACCAACACTAAAACAATTTGTGCTCGCTAATTAACAAAGATATCATATTCTGGTGGGGGGGGGCAGTGCAACGCAGTTGTTAAATCCGCAACAGTAATGTGCAATATTAAGTTTGCAGACGTGGATTCATTCGTCTTCAAATGTGCAAATATGCATCATAATTTTTTTGTTTAAATCTTGAAAATTGCCCAAGATATGAAGGTCACAAAATTTTACGAAGTAGTGATCAACAAAATAAAAAGTTTTAAATCCGCGTTAAGGAAGGGCGTTTCCTATGGGGTCTGAAAAGCCCTCGTATGCACCTTCATGGTGCATAAGTCAGCCCCCCCCCTCTCCCCACTTTGTTCACTGATAACTCGATTATCAATGTGGCGCGAAATTTTTTCTTTATGGCGCATATGAGCGCATTTTAGGATCTTCAAGGTCATATAATTTAAACTATAATTTTTAATGGGAGGTAGCCTGACACTACTCCCCCCCCCCATGCTTAACACCTGTTATAACTTATAGATTTTCGTAGTACAAAATTGATGAAATTTGGAGAACTCATTTTCACCACTAATATATTGAAATTGACAGAAAGATTTCTAAAAATAATGATTGAATTTCCTTTAGCACCTGAGAGGGATTGTGAAAGTATTAATTTTCAATTTTGTTAATATTTAAATTAGTTTTTTAAATTGAAAACTTAATCCTGTATTAACTTAGAATAAAGCTAAAAAGGGACAGGGTCCGTAGGAAATGAATATACATTTAAAAAAATATCTGACAGAAACCGAGCACGCAGAGCGAATATCACAATTCCAAGTGTCCTTTATCATCTTCGTACTATCTCGGGACTCCCTTAACCTAAACAATCAGGGCCGTTTGAATAAATTCTGTTGGAGGTTCGTTTTAAAAAATATTTTATTTTTGCCATTTTGATTTTATAATTATTTTTTTTTATTTGAAGTAATAAAAAACAAACTAAAATTAAAACACTCAAAGGGGGGCTCTTGAATTTTAAACATTTTGAATTACAGTTTAAAAATTTTTTAACTAAAAAACTTTGTATTGTATTAATGTGCGAAGTTTAGTTTCATACGATTGTATGCTTTTTTGTTAGTATTTTGTGCGGGATCCTTTGTTCTTTTTTAGAGCCCTAAATTTTGGCCACAATATTGGATCTTTTCTGGGGGTTATAAAAAAACTGACACCGGCAATAGAAAGCACACCCTCGAAGACCTCTTAGATAATATTTTGAAGAAAAAATATCGTACCGTCAGCAATAGAGAATGCGTTGCATAAATCTGAACATCTCAGCGTTAATGGGTTAAAACGCTAAAATAAAAAATGTCAAATTACAATATTTTTGTGAGAAATAAAGATATCCTAATAAATTCAAGTAGGCTTAAAAGGGGAAGATTAGTACTTTCAAATTCCATAATAGCTTTGTGGTAGTAATTTTACTTGTACAGTTACATAACCTCCAAAACAGCTAAAAACGCGGTTTTTGCACCCTTAGTTTAGGATATCTTGAAAACCTGACATACAGGAGCAATTTTGAGCTCGGATTCGGATTCAGCGTATCAAAATCCTTCGGAAATGTTAGGTCTGGTCTCTGGATTTAAAATTTGTCGGCCTGTGTTATTTAAATAGTTTTTTAAAAGTAATGCACATTTTGAGCATTTTTTCATAAATAGATTTGATTTTTTCGGAATCAATGCGAAATGTCTTGCAAAAGACTTTTCGCTGTCATATTTTTAATAGTGACAGAAACTGTTAATAATTTAAACAACTTTTATGAACAAATGCACATTTTCATGATTTCTTCTCATTCCCCTTTCGCTTTTCATCTTTTCCCATTTCCCTTTCAAGATTAACCTACCCCTTCACCCTTTTCTCATTCTTCGTGAATTTTCATTTCCCCCTTCTGCATTCACTTTACCGTTTTCCTTCACCCTTTTCAATTTCCCATTCTTTCCTTTTTACTCTTTCCCCATTCACTGTTTCTCCTTTTCCTTTTTACAATTTCCCCTTACTTCATTTTCCGGTTCCCTTTAACCTTTTTCTTTGTCCTATTCTTACCTTTTCCCTTTTAATCTTTCCTCTTCCCACCTATTCCTTTCTCCTTTTCCATTCCCATTTTCACCCTTTCCGGTTTCTAATTTTTTCCTTCCCTTTACGTTTCCCCAATTACCGTTTACTCTTTCACTTTCTCATTTCCCTTTTTTCTTTTCCTTTTTACCCTTTCCCCGTTCTCTTAAACCTTTTTATCCTTTTCCCGTTCACCCCTTTCTATTTTATTCCCTTTAAATTTTCACTCTTTCCCCTTTTTTGTTTTCCTTTTACGTTTGACTGTTCCCCATTTCCCTTTAAAGTTTTCCCTTTTAACCCTGTTGACTTTCCCCTTTCTCTATCTCCTTGTTCCCTTTATCCCTGTTCTTTTTCAAATTCTTCCCTTTTCCCTTTTATTTTTCCTCTATTCCCATTTCCCACGTTTACTTTCCCTTTTTACCCTTTCCGGTTTCTTATTTTTTTCTCCCTTCTTCCTTTTTGCTATTTCCTTGGTCTGTTTTCCTTTTCCTTTTTTCTTCTTATTCTAACCTTGCTCTTTTCAAACTATCCCCGTTCCGTTCAACCTTTTGCTCTTTTTTCCCATTTCCCCTTTTCCTTTTTTTCCTTTCCCCTTTTCCCTGAACTATTTTCTGCTTTTACCATTTTTCCTTTTGTAAATATTATATGAAGAAAGTGTTTAAAGAAAAAGCACCTCCATTTACATCACCTGATATTAGCACTTCTGCCGGGCTTCCCACTTGCGTGGTTCAGTGCATGTATAGCGGGCGTAAAGTTTTTTATTTAGCGGGCGTAAAGTTCCATGTTGGCCTGGTGGTGAAGTGCGCATGTGCGAAGATCACTGGCCTGGAAGTGCCCTCATTACGCTTGCTTTACGTGCATGCAATGGAGCGTTTTCAAGCGAGGTCGGACAAAAAATAAATTTTTTATTACTCTGTTACTATAAACACAGCTTGGAGAAAATAAAATACCATAAATACAGTTATGTTAGTGAGTAAGGTATTTATTTTAAAAAGTATCACATAAACAAACCTAATATTAAAACACACATTTGTAATAAATAAGATTGTTTAACAATAACCTCAATGCTGATCTCAATGATACGGATTATTTTTTGGATCTAAAGGGCGATAATCATTGTAAGGATTATTTAAGTAGCTGGTATCATTGTAAAGTAATTCGGGTTCATCATCCTGTGAAGGGCTTTTTAGACGTTGAGGCTGCACGCTAAATAGGTCACGAGTATTTGTAACCACTGTTGGCCTTGCTGCATTTCTATTGGCTGTTCTTGTTGTCTGATATTCACCTGGTGTTATCGATTGATTTATTGCGTGCAAAGCAGGAGGTTGATTCTGTGATGAATTATGAGTATCTGAAAAATCCTCATTTCTAGGTTGGTTATAATATCCACTTTGCTCATGCTGGATAGATCTCTGTTGTTCTGGTTGAAGCGTTGAATGATGATAACTTAAAAGTTCTTTGATTTGGCTTTTAATCAGGCGATTTTCTGTAAAGGACTGCTGATGTATACAAAAATCATAATATCTGATACAAATGATACAGATGTTGACCGGGGATCTGCGTTTGCAAGATATTCAAAAATAATTATT
The DNA here is from genome assembly GCF_010883055.1 of Belonocnema kinseyi. NCBI lineage: Eukaryota > Metazoa > Arthropoda > Insecta > Hymenoptera > Cynipidae > Belonocnema > Belonocnema kinseyi. Next base: position 32,305,157 of record NC_046663.1, on the reverse strand, counting down.
AAAGCTGGTCAAAAACTCTCAGTTTGCGTTAAACTTAAAGCATATGAGAATATTTGACCCCATTTCATAATTAATCGGAATTTTGCGCAATAATTTGGAATGTTTTAGAATTTTTGGGAATAAATTGTAATATCTTAAATTTTGAGTAAACTGATACCTTCTGGTCTCAGGTGTTTTTTTGAAAGCTCACCTTTTTTTTGAGAATTTACTCTCGAACGCATTGATGGATCGTGTACGAGCTCTCTCGTGTTTGAATCTTCGGTTCCAAGAAAAATAAATTAAAGCATGTGAGTATATCTGACACTATTTCTTAATGATTCAGAATTTTTCAAAATACTTTAGAACATCTAAGAATTTTTGGGCCCAATTTAAAGTATCTGAAGTTTAAGGAATGCTTAAGGAGTTAAAGTTAAAGTTAAGGAATGTCTCAGATTTTTTCCTGATAGCTCACCTTCTGCTTCCTGGTATCTCCTTCTTCGCACTAATGGTACATGTACCGGCTCATTCATGTTTAAATCTTCTTTTTCTCCAGAAGTACCTTGAAGCACATAAGTCTATTTGATACTGTTTCGTAATAATTTAAAATTTTTCGGAATATTTGGCAACATTTCATAATTTTCGGGAATAGTTTAAAGCATCTGAAATTTGGAGAATACTGATACCTTCTTGTCTGAAATATTTTTTTAGTAGCTCACCTTCGGGTTGCTTGTGTTTTCTTCTCTGCTTGGGTGGAGCAGGCATTGGTATCACCTCACCAGGCTTAGATATCAGCTTTTCTGTGCTCATATCAAAGACAATGTGGCCGGAGTTATAAGCGACTGCTGGAGGTATATTGAGAGTCCCTTTAGCATAGTGTTCAAGTGACGCATCGGAATTTCGACGCTCTGAGGTTCTTTGGCTGTACTCTGGGGTTTGGTGTTGAATTGGATTATTTTGTTTCATCCGTGAAGATGAAGCAGCATGAGAACGAAACCCATACTTAGCCTTCAATTCGTCAACAAGACTTTTTCCTTCTCCGAAAAGACAAATATACAAAATTAAAGACGAAACTCATCACATCTGAGCAAAATGATTTTATAAATTTTCACCTGTTGAACTTTTAGGCTGAGAAGATGAAGGAGAATTAGATGGAGATGATGACGTAGAGAGCCTAGGAGCATCAAGTGGATCTAGGCTGTCTTTATCAATTTTAGATACCTTTTTTTTAGTGAAGAGGCTTCTAAACGAACTTGATGCCTCTTCTGTAAAAAGATAAATATAGAAAAGACATCAAACTCATCATATCGAAAATATATGACCCAGATGTTAATTGAGAAAGGATAATTAATATGGTAATTACCAATTTCGTTTAATAAAAGTATGAGAATAAGCACAGGCGCACCGAATAAAAACCTCATTTTCTTTCGGACTGGGTCAAACTGACTCGTTTAAAATTCCGTTCACGGAAACTTATAATTTTTCTTAAATCTTCTGACTTATATACATACTTTACGGTTCATGTATATTTGCAAGAAGCGGGGAAAAAATCAATAGTACACTTCCTAAAGTTTGAATTATTTTTCCTAAAATTTTTATTAACCTTCGAAGATTACGATATGCTACTGAGATGTTTACTTCCTCATAACTGCGTACTAGTTTGAGATTCAACGCGTCATTTAAATAACTATTTTAAGTTCGAATACCACATTTTAGGCTTTACACTGTGAAAAGTTTACGAGAATTTTTCCCACTTTATAATAGGGAGCATTCACATTTTCCTTAGGAATAATTATTTTCCCCAAGATTTGAGAAAATTTTCCAAAAAGTCCTTATTAGCAGCCGTATTAGGGCAAAAAAATAAAAATAAGATAAAGTTTTTAGCTGGCAGGAACAGAACCGCAACCAGGATCCTCTCTATCTGATACCTAATAATCAAAACCCGAGAATCAAGTTAAAGTTCAAAAGACGAACCAAATATAAAAAAACCTGACATAGAAATGACCTTCAATCCAAGTCAAATACGTTAAAATTTTGGAAATTTAAGTAAGATTGAAATAAAATTTAAAATCCTCTTCAGCGTCCAATAATCACGTTAATATGAAGAATTCCTGAAAATAAAACCAAGAGTCTGACGACCAAATTTGGAAAACTATCATAAAATGTGCCTATTGCTATCTAAAGAAAAAAAACTTTTTTCCTTCTCTTCTTCCTCTAAAAAAAAGACAAATATTCGTTTCCCCTTTGTACAAAAATAAAAAACAGGAAAGAAAAATGAGAAGGCAACCAAAGAAATCACATTCCTTTTCTTTTTTATTTTTTTCCTCTTTTTTATTTTTATTATTATTAAACGACAATAAAAAAATAATTGTAAAAAATAATCACGAACATTTCCAAATGTTCTTTCATAATATAATATTATGAAAGAGAGAATTATATAAGACAGAGAATTAAATAGAATTCAGAGGATTAAGAAGAATTTAGGGAATTTAGAAGAATTGACCAAATTAAAAAGAATATAGAGGATTTAAAAAAGCTCAGACAATTGAGAAGAGTTGAATGTTGAGTTTTTAATCAGATTCAAATTGTAGTAGTAGACTTTTTAATATTGAATAATTAAATTTTCTTTTTGTTAAATTGTAAAAAGAGATGAATCAAGATATTTTTCGTGCTAAGCACTAGATCTCTGGAACATAGGATGTCCTAAGAACGTCCTAAGGACGTTTTTGGGATTTTCATGGTTTTGCACCTACTGTTCTGGTAGTGTAATTACCTTACAGATAAGTATTTTTAAAAATATTTTACTTCACTTTTTTCAAACTACCAGAAGGCCATGTCTATAATTCAGAGACAGGCTGCGTCTCGACTACATTTTCACATATGACCTACTTATTGAGTCTATACAGTTAAAAATATCACACTATAGCGTCATTTTGGTAGCTTTTTAATTTTTAACTTTTTTGTTTTTATTGAACTTTCTTTAATTATTATACAATTATCATGCATAATGATAAGTGAACTTATTCATTTGTGTCAACAAATTAATTAATTTCTACTATTGAATTATGAAGTATCTCGACTAATCGAATTAGTAATTTTTGAATAATCCTCAGTGGCCCAAATTTATCTACTCAAATCTGTAAACTTCCACTAGCAATTGAAAACATGTTCATCCTTTTATTTGGAAAGACCTGAAAGTATATTTCGCATAAGGAAAAAAAACAATCTATAAATGAAAATACGTTTCTTTAGGCATTTAAGTACATTCTTATTCAAGGGAAATCATTTTTATAAAGTTTGGAGAATGAGTTTAATTGTGCATGGAAAATAAGTAAAATATACACCAAAAAATATTTATATTCTTATATTTCTTTACTCTGTTGAAACAATCAGAAGACGGAGTTCAAAATAATTATCTTTTTACCGGACAATCAGTTTCCCGATTGAATTAGAAAATATCTCGAAGAGATGAATTTTCCACTAAAATTATAAGTCCTAAATTAAAAACAAAAAATTTAATTTTAAATGAAAATTTGTGTAGTTTAAGGCGAAAGACGAAATTTCAAAAGACTATTTGAATTTTAACCAACTAGTTGAGCTTGCAACCAAAAAGATGAGTTTTCATTTTAAATTATTAATGTTTTACCACAAAGTAGAAACTTGAACAAAATATCACAAAAACTTTCTACAAATTCTGAATTTTTAGAAATATCTTGAAATATTTTAAAAACACTTCGAATTTTTTTAATTCCTATAAAGTCTCTCAATTATAATCATTAAGTTTTTAGAAATACATTAAAATATGATAAAATACAATGAAATTGCATAAAATTTAATGACACCCATGAAAACCAATGAAATATTTGAATTCCTATAAAATCCTTTAAAATTCTGCAAATTAATTGAAATACCTTATCGAGAGCTTTTGAAGGAAAATTTTCAACATCGTATTCAATTTGTGAAATTTTATAAAATGCCCTAACGGATTTTTAAATCTTTTCAAATTTTTGGAATTCACGGAATCCAAGAAATTAACAAAATTCAGGGAATACGCGTACTTTGAGGAATTCACGAAATTTAAAGAATTCACATAATTCAACGTATTGAACGAAAATCAAGAATTTGATGGGATTCCTTGAATTTACAGAATTGAAGGAATTCATGTGACTCACGGATTGCATGGAATTTACAAGATGACAGATATTTAACGAATTCAATACATTCAAGCGATTAAAAGAATCAAAGGAATTCACGAAAATCAAGGCATTCACTAAATTCAAGGAATGCACGTAATTCAGGGAATTCGCAGAATTTAAGGAATTCACGAATTGTCAAAGAATTCAGGGAATTTAAGGAATTCACAGAATTCAAGGAATTTAGGAATTCTAGGGATTCTAAGAATTCAAGGAATTTAGGAATTCGCGGCATTCTCAGAATTCAAGGAATTCACGTATCTTACAGAATTCATATAATTCAAAGAATTCGATGAACTGAAGAAATTCGATGAACTGAAGAAATTCGATGAATTCAAGGAATGCGAGAAATTTACAAAATTTTCCAAATTTTATGGAATTCACGAAAATTCACAGAAATCAAGGAATTCCAGATACTCATGGAAATTTGTTGCTTACCATAAAATGGTGGATTTTCTTACATGAATTTCTTGAATTTCGAGAATTCCCTGAATTCTAAAGATCCCGTGAATTAATTGATTTCCGTAAATTAATTGAAATCCGAAAATTTATTTCATCCCGTAAATCTTTTAATTCTGTGAATTTCGTAAATTCGGGAAATTACGTGAATTCCCTGAGTTCCTTGAATTCCCCGAATTTCTTGAATTCCTTAAATTTCTTGAATTCCTTTCACTTCTTGAAGTTCTTAAGTACCTTGAATTTCGTAAATCTCGAAAATTCTTTGAATTCCTGCAGTTCCCTGAATTCCGCGCATTCCTTGAATTGCATGAATTTCTGAAACTCCCTGAATTCCGCGATTTTCTTGAATTCTATGAATTTATTGACTTTCTTAAATTACGTGAATTTCTCAAATTCTTAGAATTACGAATTAAATTCGTGAATTTCTTTAATTCCTGGCATTACTTCAATTGTGCGAATTCCACAAATTCGGTGAATTTCATCAATTCGGTGAATTCCGTGACTTCCTTGAATAGTTTCTCTAATCGCTGTTCTCGTGATTTAAGTCTTCTTAGAGCTCCTATTCAACAATCTCCCCAGAAAATATTTGAATCTTGGGGTAACCGTACAATAAATCTTCCATTTTTATCGCGTACAACCGTCTTCAAAAAATACTCTTCGCTACAGTCTTTATCCTTGTAAGTCACTTGTGGTTTGACAATCTCTTCTAAGTTTCAAAACTTCTCTATTTGTTGATCAAGTGTGATTAAGTTGCACACTGATTGTCTTTTTAATGGTCTTCCGTCCAACCAATCGCCACTAATAATCCAGCCGAACTTACTTTTCTGTAATATAGGTTTATTATTTCCTAGGCTAATTTGGCCTCCATTAATAACTTTCCAAAATACGGAAGCTCCTAGCAGTAAATCGATCTCACTTGATTTATCAAAGAAAGAATGAGCTAGCATTAGATTTCCTGGAATATGTAGTTGATTTCTATCAAGGAGAACTTGCGGAATATTAATCGTGATCTGAGGTGTAACTAAAAATTCTAAAGTTGTCGCAAAATTGTCTACTTTGGATTTTATTTTATCTGTAGCTGATTTGTGGACTCGAGCTTTCATTGCTGCTTCTGCAATAACATACAATTTTACATCTTCCCAAGGTAATTTTAGCCTTTTGAGAAGCTTTGTCGAAATCATATTAGGTTACGATCCTGTGTCTAGGAGGACTTTACATGTGTGAATAATTCCATCTCTATCATAAATATCAATCAAGGCTGTCGATAAAACGGTCGTAATTGATGCCCTTTGATTCTGAGAGCTATGATTAGCGGCTGAAGCTGTTATGCCAGTATAAACATTAACAGCTGATGCTGTTATGTCAGTGTTATGATAAACAGCTGATGCTGTTATGTCCCTGCTATGAGTAACAGCTGATGCTGTTCCTCGTGTGCTAAACTGTTGAAGCAGTTTTTGAGAAAAATCATTATTCGAATTAAATGACTTTTGTTCCGTACAAATAGTAGTAAATTGTTTGAGATTCTTTTGACTCCGACTTAACTTTGTCATGAAAAGAAGTCTATCGTTCTAAGTGAAGTAAACTATGATGACGTTTATTGCATATTTTGCAAGAGGAAAACCTACAATTTTTGTTGAAACGCCCTTTCCCTAAACAATTCAAACATAATTCACGCTCCTTCACTAGCGAAATTCTAGAGCGAGCACCAATCTTTTTGAATTTTTCGCAATGAAATATAAAATTCGATCCATTGCACATTCCATAAGTTGTTTGAGTTGCGTAAGAAAGCGCTACCCTCTTATCTATTTCGTGTTGTGAAACTTTTTTGGATCATGCGAGTTAGACTTGTCTTTCTCTACTAACTCTAAAGTTTGACACTTGTTGGTTAAGAATTTTATGAGCCTTTCTAAAGTTGGCATCACTTCTGCATTATTGCTATTATTGACTCGATTTTTCCAATCTTGTGTAGTTTCAAAATCTAGCTTGTTTGTAATAATATAGATCGAAATAGCTCCCCAGTGATTTAATGGCTGTTCTAAATTTTCAAAGCTTGCGTGCGAGTCTGAGTGTGATCAATGAGCGAAGGTAGTGCTAAATGATTTTCTTTTAATACTGCAGGAATTTCTAGCAAATGTTTCATATGCGTGTTTACAATTAGTCGCTTGTTATCATACCGAGTTTTGAGCAATTCCTAGGTCACGGTATAATTATCCGCTAAAGTCGAAATCGTAATAATTAGTTATAAAGCGTCACCTTCTAAGAAGTCACGCAAATACTGTAATTTGATAACTGGTGGCACCTCTTGATTTTCGTGAACAGTTGCGGTGAAAGTGTCCTTAAACAATAACCATTTGTCATAATTTCTCTTAAACTTAGGTAGATTTAACAAAGGAAAATTGTGATTAACCGGTCTAAAAAGAATTAACGGAATCGGTGGTTCTTGATTCTCTTCGTTGTTTTCTTGAGGAGCGAGTTGAGAAACCGAATTAAGTGCATCTAACTTATCCTTAGTTAACCCCATTGCTTTGTGATACTGATCTTTGAAACAAATGCGCTCTTCATCCCATATTTCTAATTTATTCGGTTTGTCTGGCTCATTATTGAATGACTTGATCTCCAAATCTTCTATCTCATTTTGCACGTTATCAAAGGTTTCCCACAAGGGCGTTAAAGTTGTTAATCAGCTATCTATTTTACCTTTTGTTTGTTCGCTATCTATAAATTCAATGAATCTTTCGACCTGACTCATTATTTGAACTTTACGTCGTTTTAGTTTAGTTAATTTTTGACTCATTTTGGTAGGACGGGATTAACAGGATAAATTCCCTCATTCTTCGTATCGAGGATAAAGATCAAGGAAAGAGACTTACTTTTTTTGTGATTTTCAGTCCATTGTTAATATCTCTGCAACCAGAATATCCAAGAATAAGCACCATCTTTATCACTTGAACCCCGATTTGTTTAGCACTTGAATACCGATTTGCTTATTTTGGCGTATCTGATATAACAATGTCCATTGTTCTGTGTCTATCTGTCTAAGTCGCGAGCGAAGGTGTCTTTATTTTCGGCTCACAACGAATTGCACGAATTTTTCTGTACTGTATCTCCAAATTATGCTGCACCATCCTGCTCGAAGGACCAACAAATATGTACAATATCGTGCTGGGTAGAAAAATAAAAGTTATATTGTACAGCGAACTTAATATCTACTTTATTAAAATAAATCATTAACGAGTAGAACAAAGTCCAAGTAATCAGTTCATCGCAAACTCGTAACTAACTTATTTTCGACGCTGCGCAGCCACGCAGCGCATTCTTTACACAGGGTCGTAGCTACGAGGGGTTTCTCACACAAGGTCGTAGCTATGAGGGGCTTCAATATAGAAAAGAAAAAAGAATACTGAACACCATGTATAGAAAAAAAATCAATAATACAGAAATTTCAGTGACCAATATGTTTATTTCAAAAAGAATGACATAAAACACATAATTTGAAAACACACATATTTTAAGTATAGAATGTTATTAAAAATAGCAGCAAATGTATTAGTACTGTCAACTAAATCATATAACTCAATGCTGATCTCAATGATAGTGAGGATTAGGGTCACTATCAGGAAGCTGACTTTGATACTCATGATAAGGATTATTATAGCGGTTCATATTATTGTAAATTAAATGTGGTTGATCATTCTCTAAAGCGTTTTGTGGAGGTTGAGGAGGTACACTTATTAGATCATGAGCATCCGAAACTCTTCTGGGCCTTGAAGATTTTTCATTTACTGTTTTTCTCCTCCGATATTCAACTTCTGTTATTGATTTATCTATTTCCGGATGTTTAATTTCTGTTGCGACGGGAAGATCCTTTAAGCTTGATTCTACACTTTGATTAGGAGGATATCGTTGTCGCATCCAGAGCTCTCTTCGTTTTTTTCGTGATTCTGTGAAAATACCGATAATATATACCAAAATCATCATGTCTGATCCAAAAGATCTGGATGCTGGCCGTGAAACTACATTTTTTACGTATGTGGCACGTAAGTGGCACGTATGTTACACTTACGTTGCACGACTGTGGCACGCAGGTGGTACGTATGTTCCAAAAGTAAAGGGATACCCGAAAAATACCTTTAAAGCATGCGGAAATATTAGACACTATTTCACAATGACTCGAAATTTTTCAGAATACTTGGGAATTTTTGAGATTTTTTGTGAAAATTTCGAAATCCTTGCTGTAAAAATGATGGTTTTACCGACTGTTTTTCTCAATGTCGATTGTCTCAAAAAAAGACATTTGGTTCCAGAACAGCGAAGTCTTGGTTTTGAAGTTTAAAATATTTAAACAGCACGTACGCTTACATTCGTATTAGGATGGCGATTCAGCGGGCGATTTCAAATTTACAGTCATTTCCCGGGGTTTTTCGGTCAAGTTTTTTAATGTGATTGGTCCACTAAAAGTAACATATTTATATTTTCCGCCAAACAGAAACATTTATTTTAATTCACGACGTCCATTCTAAGCATACTTTAATACTACAGAGCAAAAAATGATAAATCAAATGAATTTTCAAACAAGTACTTAAATTTTCGACTAAAATATATTCAATTTTAACAAACATGGATGATCTACATTCTCCGAAAAAGATAAATTGCCAACCGAAATCTAAAGAATTAAATTTTTAATTTCAAAAATTAATTTTTAACTAAACAGATACATTTTCACCTTAAATTGGAGAATAATCAATTGGACTGAGTCAAATGATTAGTTCAAAATTAATTTCCTGAAAAAACTAACTTTCTACACAACATTTTTTTCATTTTTACATTTTCAAAAAAATTGATGAATTTGTAACTCAAATTGTAAATCTTTTACTAGAATAGTTAACTTTTAAACTATAAATTTGATCTTACAGCTTAAATGTTGAGTCGGTAACTAGAAATGGAATAATTTAACTTTTAGTCAAAAAGTGGATGTTCAAGGAAAGACATAAATTTATATATAAAGCTGATTGCCCCGATTTACGAACGAAACATAACTCGGTAAAGTTTCAGAATGAAATTAAAAAATTTGATTTTTGAAGAATGCATTCTTATAGGAAGTTAGATGGCACATTTTTTTCCGTTAGGCAAAAAGTTTTACGTATTATAGTTTTCGAAATAACCATGATAATGATGTTTTTTCTCTGAAGTCCATTTGTAATTAAAATTTGGTCTCTTGCTCGTCGTTACATTTAGAATTCATCAGCGAATTCGTAAAATTAAAATTTCCAATCAACAAAGAAAAATTGTCACACAAATTGTTTAATCTTGAACAAGAAAACATTAATTTTTAACCAAAAGTGGACATTCAAATTTTCAGTTAAAGGAATCAAATTTGAACTAAACTGAAGTAAATTTGAGAATCTTTGGTTGAGAACTGAAATTTCATGCACCTTTAAAAAAATGTATTTTTACTACCAGATCTACTAGAAGAAATTTTTAGTCGGGTGAGACCTTTTTATTTTCATCCAGGTATATTAAATTTCAATTCTGAACCAAACTTTATGAAATAAGATATATTTTTGAAACTCGCCCAATTTTCAAATTATTTTAACAATAAGTTTTTATTAATAAATTGCCATAGCCATCTTTTGCTTCATTGTGTAAAGACACCATTTTTATTTACCGACCTTTGCGCTATTTTACAAAGAAATACTGATCTTGTATTCATTAATTGTCTGTCTGAAGTTACACGCTCTGAAATTAGCATTCTTCTGACAAAATTTCAATTGGTCAAATTCGACTTCTGCAAATCGATACCCTACCAATTGAGAAAAATGAAAATTTCTCTCCTTTCTCAGATTGTGTCTATTTTTCAAGAATATTTTGGAATATTCGAAAATGTATAGGCACGTTTAGGAATGTCTATGAATTCAAGAAATACTTGGAATATTGATATGTTTTTAGAGTAAAGGGATCAAGGGGAAACCAGATCGTGAACATTAATTCCGAAGGAAGTGGATTATTTTTGATGATAAAGTCGTAGGATCCCCGAGAAATGCCTTAAAGCATATAACAGTATTTGACACTATTTCGTAACGCTTCAAACTTTTTCGAAATGTTTATGAATATTTAGGAATTTTGCGGAATAATTCAAAATATCTCAAATTTTAAGGATACTGATACCTCCTTATCTCAGAATTTTTTTTAACTGCTCACCTGTTGTATGAGGACGTTGTTTCATTCGCAGTGATGGCTGTTGTACAAGCTCACCCGTGTCAAAATCTTCGGTTCCAAAAGAAATAAATTAAAGTATGTGAGTATATTGGACACTATTTCGTAATGATTCGGAATTTTTTAGAGTACTTGGCAATATTTGAAATTTGATGGGAATGATTCAAAATATCTGCAATCTTGAGAATACTGATACCTTCTTGTCTCAGATTTTTTCTTAATAGCTCATCTGTTGCGGGCCTGTTTGGTCTTGATCGCATTGATGGCATATGTACCAACTCAGTCGTGTTTAAATTGTCCACTTCATAATAAATACCTTTAAGCATTTAAGATTATTTGATACCATGCCGTAATTCTTCAGGTTTTTTCGCAATACAGTCAAACCTGGATTTAATGTCAATTTTGGAACTGAGCATGACAATAAATCCAGAGTTTTTGAACTATTTTGTCTGTATTCTGTTTTTTTCTCTTTCCTCAATGTAGTTGGAAATATTTGAGAATTTCAGGGAATACACCAAACTCTCGCTTTCAATCACCCCGTTCTCAGCCTTCCTAGAACTGCTGGCTCGCAGTTTCTCAGGAAAGTAGGGCGAGAGCGGTAGCGACATAGAATATATATAGATATATATTCCAATTGGAAATGAGTCAGGCAGCCTTAACTGGTTACGTTTCTGACCCCCCCCCCCCCCCCCCGGAAATCAGTCCAAGGCCATTTGAAGGAAAACGCCGACACTTGACTGAAGGCGAGAGTTTGGTGTAATTCGAAATATCTGAAATATTATGATTACAGATACCTTCCATTTGCGGGTTTTCTCTTTGCCAATCTAGTTGAAGAGGCTTATGTACCAATGCATTCGTGTTTTTATCACAAAGAAATGGGTGAGAAGCATTAAAAACTGACTGAGGTACAGGGATAGCCCCGTGGTGATAATGATCAGCTAACCCACTTATATGTTCTTGTCCTGAGTGTTCTTGGCTGTATTCGTTACTTTGGTATTGAATTTGATTATTATGGATCGTTCCTGAAGACGAACCGAATTGAGGAGCAAGCCCATGCTTAACCTTGAATTTATTCACAAGATCTAATACTTCTGTGAAAGAACAAATATACAAAAAAATTCACCAAATTCATCACATCTGGTCCAAATAATCGTATAGATTTTCACCTGTTGATATAGGTTGATCAGAAGATTCTGGAAGATGAGAATGATATCCATCCAAATTCAGAGCTTGACGCGCTATTGAAGTTAAATTATATGTCGCAGATGATGGCGTAAGGAGTCTAGAAGTGGCAAGTGGATCTATTCTCTCCTTATCTGTTTTAGAAGAATTTACTTCAGCGATGATCCTTTTAAAAAAACCTGATGCTTCTTCTGTGAAAAGACAAGTATAGACAACTATAGATAAAACTCATCAATATTTCAGATTGATGTTTTTTAGTTAAAAATAATCTGGTTAATACGTCTGGTAACAGAAGTGTCGCGATCTTCTGTTAATTTCCAGTAATCTGTCTTTTGTCTCAACTCATGTTGCCTGGCGTATCACAAAACTATAAATAATTATAGTGAAACGTCAATTTAGTTGTATTATAACAAAAAATTGCCCGTAAGGTGTCGGTGTTTGTGTAAAATCGCAAACAAAATAATCTTAACGAATCGTTTTAGAAACAGAAAGCATCAATTATTTTCTACTTTTGCTTCGAGTATTGTATTTATCGCTATTTATTAAAACATACATATATTGACATATAGATTGAAGAAAGACCCAATTTTAGCGAAGTGGAACAAAGTTGTTGTACTCTGTTGTCGGAAACTATTGTTAGATTACTTTCTTTGGAAAAATGTAGCATGTGGTCCATTTAATTTTAGAGGAGGTTAGGAAGAGTTCATGAACGTAGAAGAGTATGGAAATGCAATTGTCAAAAATCAATGCATACCAGAATATCTGCTTGATATTACAAAAACATCTGGTTGAGCTTATCAGAACATCTGGTTGATCCTATCAGAACATCTGGTCGAGATTATCAGAATATCTGGTTATGCTGCCCAGAACGTTGTATTCTGAAGCTACCAGAAAACTGTCTGGTAAAGATTTTTGGTAAATGTTACTAAAAATTCTGGTTAAAATTATCCGAATTTCTAGTAACATTAAGAAGAAAATTGTCAACCAGAAACTTCTGATACTTGTAACCAGAATTTATAGTAAGGGCGTTTTTAACGCTCTATTTTAGTTGAATTAACCAGAGTTCTGGTTGGTTTAACCAAATTATTTTTACGATCATTCATTACTGCTGAACAAGTTGCTCTTGAGTTCGATATGATTTTCATTCCTTATGAGAATGATATTGATTTCGGTATAATTTTGAACTTTTTTGTACAGTCTAAAAACAAATGATTCAGACTTTTATTTGAAAAGTATAATGATTATGATATTTACCAATTTCGTTGAAGGTAATTAAGAAGATAAGCACAAGAGCACCAAATAAAAACCTCATTTTCTTTCAAAGCAGATCAAGCTGACTAGTTTAAAAATTTCAGACGAAAAAATTTACGATTTTTCAGGAATCATTTCACTTATATACTGGCAATTTGACATAAATTTGCAGGTAGTGGAGGGAATAATCGATAGGACAATGTACACTTCTTTAAGTTTTATTTACTTTTCGTGAAATTTTTTTCGATCTTCGAAGATTACGATCTTGTATCTAAGTGTTTACTGCCTTACAACTGCGTAATGGTTGCAGATTCAACATGTTATTAAATTAACTATTTGTTGATAAAATATTACATTTTAGGCAATCAATCTCAGTGAAAAATTTAAAGTTTACAAAAACATGTCAATAGAACTTTTTAGGCTTATTTTTAGAAGATCATTTCAAGTGATTTCGAAAGAGACCACTGAAACTCACCACAATCTGAAAAGAAAGTTTAAATAACTAAATCTCAAAATTACAAAAATAGCAGGGATCGTTAAAGTTTGCTTACCACAATTAAAAAAAATACTTAAAATTAAATATTAACATTGCAGACTTCACAGCCTAAGATCCTTCCAAAAAAGAGAAAAGGAAGTTCATTTTTTGCCAAAATAGAGAATAGACTTCTTTTTAATAAAATTGCGCCGACAACCCGATTGGTCACTCTTAGCGCGCTGATTTTAAATTATATAAATAGTCAGATTTAATATTTATAGTAAATAATGATTGAAAATGCCCAGATAAACTTTTCGTGATCCTAAAATGAGATTTTAGAGTGACATATTCAAAAACTTTGATATCAATGAAAAAGAGGTTATGAATTTTGAGTTCAGAGAAATAAATCATTTTTGTTTGTCCCAATGATTAATATCCTCTCCACTGAGTTTTTAAATCAAATTTTTATTTCTTTTCCGACTATTAAAACTAATATTTTTTTTCCTAAAACTAAAACTTCTTATTACCTTTTTATAAAAATTTTGAAACATTTAAAATACCAAATGAAATAAAAAAAAACCTTTTTTTCTGAAGTCAGAGTTATTAACGTTTTTTTAATGAAAATCCCATTATTCTTTAATCTGTTACTCCAAAATTCTAATTCAGGATTAAGAAATTACTTTAGGATGCACTTTCCAATCATTATTTGTCATAAATATTAAATCCGAATAATTATATATTTCAAAATCAGCGCGCCAACAGTGACCAATCGGGTTGTCGGCGCGACGCAAGCGCAGTTTAAAAAGTTCCCAAGTTTGAGACTCTGGATGAATCTACAATAAAAAAATGTCCGCCGCGCGGGCACATTCTCGTTGCGCGCGGCGGTTCGCGCCAAGTTAGAGCGCGCCTAGGGCGCACAGGTACGCTCTCGCGCTTCTCGCTTGTTTTTGTACGTTAAATGCGTACACTTTAACTAAATTTTTTTTAAATATTACAAATATTATAACTTAAATCAAAAAACTGTCATTCAAACTCCTGAGAAATTAAAGACATGAATTGAAACTACAATTTTTCCCATTTGTTTTTAAAGAAGGTTCTTAAAGCACCTACGGCTTTGACGATTACATTCTCATTAGAAAACTCGCCTTCGATAATTTGTGTCCAATGGAAAAACTTCATAAAGATAATTTGTAAATGTTGTTCAAATCTACTAAAAATAAAGCTTTAAGGTAGTTGTCGTGCCAAAACTCGGATATCTGAAAAAATAGTTTTTCTCTGATTATAAGAATCAAAATATTATAACTGATATTGTTTTAAATAAAAAAATATTACTTTTATAAAAAAATGTTCAAATTTACACACAACAAATACTACTTTTAACTATTTTTTTTTTTTCTTTCTAATCGTCGCTTCTTACAAATTTTTCGAAATTGATTTGACATTAATAAATTAAAAGTGATTTTTTTCGGGAAAACATTTTTGAAATAAATAATTATATTTTAAGATCACTTAGTTTTATTTTTTCATTGGAACAGTAGAACTGTAGAGAATATTTTCCCTTAAAAAGCAAGCCATTAGTTATTAAAATTCAATCATTTTTCAAAAATTGGCAAAAAGCGACGGTCAGAATAAATTCACTTGTAAGAAATATTATTAAAATTAATGTTTTTTTGTGTGATTTTTAACGTTTTTTATGAAGAATAATGTGTTTTATTTGAAATTATGTTAGTAAGATAATTTGCAAGCTTTTTTATCGTGTACCAAGAAATTTGACAACAATTTCTAAAACTCATAACAGTTCTTTTCTAAATTTTAAAAAAGTTGTAATTTTTTCAATTTTTTTCTAATCAAAAAATGTAACTGAGATAGTTTTTAAATATATTTGATATCTAGCGAATCATTGAAATGAAACTTTCTAATTTGTTAGACATTTCTTCTTCTTGTATTTTTCTTCACATTTTTAAAGTTTTCAAAACTTTACAACTTTTCTAATTTTTGTCCAAGTTGAAAATTTCATTTGAACTATTTACAAGTCTTTTACCCATCTATAAGAAACTGCCACAAAAGTGTCTGAAATGAAATTTTTTTTTCAAATTTTGAAAATACTCTAAGTTTTTCAACTTCAGTTGGAAATTTCTGGTTAACAAACCACAAATTATGAGTTTTTGACGAAAAAGATAACAAAATTTCTCATCGTGCTTGGTATTTGGTTACCTTGCGCTACGCGCTCGGATTTATATTTTTTTTCTGGAAAGCTGGACTCTTGACTTAAAATTATTTAAAAACCTAAAACTAAAGAAATTTAAATAAGATTGAAATGAAATTTGAAATCCTTTTTCAAGTTCAGAAATCAAATTCACGTGCAGAATTTCTGAAAATAAAACACAAATCCAAAGACCAAATTTGGACAATTATCATAAAATATTTCTTCTGAAATTCAAAAAAAATTACATTTCTTTCCTGAAAAATAAGAGAAAAAAATTAATTAATTTACAAAAAAAATAAAACAGGACAGAAAAATGAGAAAGAAAGCAACCAAATTCCCTTTCTTCTCTTTTTTATTTATTCACTCTTATTTTTCTTTCCTGTTTTTTCTTTTTTTACGAAAAAAAAAACATTTTTTTTTAGGAGAAAATTTTGACATTGCCTTAAATTTCAATAGGTACCTTTTATGATGGTTTTTTAAATTTTATCGTTGATTTCTCGGTTTTAAATTCAGGAATTCTGTACACTAAAAAAACTTCAATCTTTTCTTCAGACATTTTTTTTCTATATTGCGTTATGATGCTAAAAATAAGATTTTTGTTCTCATTAAATTTTTTGCGGTTAAACCCAAATTTCCTACAAAGTGTTCTTTTCGATTTTTTACGTATCGCGCCCCCTTAAGCGCAATATTGGAATTTAAAATTTTTTCATATTAATCTCGATAAATAAATTTTAAAAAAGGGTCGAAAAATGGTACCAGGAAATCTTGTAGGGATTTTGAAATGCTAAAAAGAAATTTCTAGTTCTATTAAGAACTGGTTAAAAGACATGTTTTGGGAGGTTTTTCAAAACTTTTAATTTTTTAAAACTTGTTTCCCTATTTTGCGTCATTTGGTACGAAATTTGAATTATGTGGTGTCAAATTAAAAAATTCTATTTCTTTCTCAATAATAAATTAATAGAATTTACTAAATAATAACAAACTCACAATTTAACAAAAAATTTTAATGGTTTTTTTCAATTAAAATTATAACTACGCGTCTTTTAATTAAAAAGTGATTGATAACAAATTTCTTGATGTGTTTGAGGTGCACAATTTTAATTGAATAATTTTTTTTCTTTGCTTGTGTCGTGTTTTGAATTTAATTTTTTTATTTTCAATGTTTTTTTTCCACGAACAAAGCAAAAAATACGCGACCTATCAAGAAGTAATTACTATAATTATAACTCTGATAATTTTCTTTTCATGGAAAAAATTTGCTGAGATAAATTGTTTGGCCTTCTGTGTACTACGAAGATCCGTACATATATTCTTAAATCCAAAATATTGTCTCACAAATTTTGATAATGCTCTAATTTTTTTGATTTTTATCAAAAATTAACAATTCCAATACTTTCTCATTCATAAATGATAATAATTAAAAAAGACGACTATAAAACGAAACAGTTAAATCCATGCCCATAACAGTTTACAAATTTTTAACAAGGGCGATGATTTTAACCAAAAGAAATGGAATTTTTATCAGAAAATAGAAAAAATTTGAAAGAGAAAAGTTCATTTTGAAACTCAAAAACCCAAATATGGGATTAAAAAGTTAAATTTGAAACTATAAAAGATAAATTTTTTGACGAAAAGAAATTGAAATAATGAAATTTTAATACCGCAAAGATAAATTTGCAATAAAAAAGGTAATTTTGAATAAAATAATGGCATTCTTAACAAAGAAACAAATTAATTTTTTACCAATAGAGATTGATTTTTTACAAGATAATTGAATTTCTAAACTGAAAATGTGATTGT
Organism: Belonocnema kinseyi; assembly: GCF_010883055.1. NCBI lineage: Eukaryota > Metazoa > Arthropoda > Insecta > Hymenoptera > Cynipidae > Belonocnema > Belonocnema kinseyi. The sequence continues at coordinate 32,287,402 of NC_046663.1, read as the reverse complement.
TCAACAAAAAAAGATGAATATTTTACCAAAAGAATTAGATTTTAATTAATCATGGTTCCTTTCAGGGAACACATTTCCTGAAAATCTACATTTTCTGGTTTACACAGAAAGTAAAAAATCGGCAAATAATGTTATTTGTTTGATGCATTTTTTCTAAACTAATGGTTTAACGAACTCAATCACAAAAGAATTTAATTTTAGCATTATTCTACGGTCTTATTAATCCTACATAAAGTACTACAAAATCTTTGAATTTCGAGGAAATTGTTAAAAAATTAAACTGTTTTGGTGAAATTTGAACTCTTTTGCTCAAAAATCATTAAACTCATACATTAAACTCATTTAAAAATTCATAAAATACCTGAAAATTTTTTAGTGTCCTAGGATCTTATAAACCCTACATAATTTCCTAGCAAATCTTGAAATTTAGAAGAAATTGTTAAAAAATTAAACTACTTTGTCAAAACTCGATCATTTTGTTTCCAAACTCATTTTTTTCTGTTGGAGATTTATCATTTTAGTTAAAAATTTATATTTTAAGTTAAAAATTGAACTATTTTGTTTAAACATTATATTTATAGGCTTCGAGTTGAAATAGATTGATAGAAAGTTATTATTTTTTGGTTAAAAATAAAACCATTTGTTAAAAAATACATTTGTTTTGGTTATGGTGAAAGTAAAGATTTCGAGAAAAAATTTTATTTATTTAAATAAACGTTCCTTAACTTAAAAATGTCTAATAAACTGTTCTAAGCAATTTTTCGGGTGATAAATGACCCAACAATTTCTAAAAATATGTATTGCATTTTTCTAAACACTTTATAACATTTCAAAAATCTGTTTTTCACAGTGAAAATTTTTTAATTAATATAATTCAAAGTTGATGCAAGAATATAAAAGATTCCCTGCTTCTGTACGAATTGATTTACTTATAATATTAATACATTTTATGAAAGATTAAGAACCTATGATGATTCATAATATTTTTAAATCGTTCCTTTACAGTTAGAATTTTTTGATTAACCTAATTCAAAATTGATGCATGAATGACAACAAATTTTATCGTTAATTTTTTTAAAAAATAATTTCATACAGTAAAAAAGTAGTAGGGTATGACGGAACTTCCCCCTTTTCTTTTCCAGATTGAAAAATTACCATTTCAAATACTTTTTATTTCCCTGATTTCTCATTCTGTTTAAAAAATTTATTGTATTATTGTTTAATATTGTATTTTCTTCAAAATTTATTTTTTCTTAAATTTATCAAAATGAAAACGCTAGTTTGTCTATTATTTGAATAATCTCTAATGCTTTCTCTATGGACGCAAATACATTTCCTAATTTAAATCTTTTTTGGTTGAAATATCCACCCTTATATTTTTCTTCACAAATTTTTTCATAGAAGTAAAGCTGATTTATTAAAAAATCATTTTTTTTGTCGAATATTCATCACTGTAATCAAAAATTTATGTTTTTGGTTGAGAATTTAAATATATAGTTGAAAATGTTTTTTTTTCGTCGTTAAAACTATATTATTTCAAATAAAATGTAAGTATTTCAATTTCCGAATTGAAATTTTTATTTTTAAAATTATCTTTTCTATTTGAAGACACAACAATTGGGTTAAAAATTAATGAATATTGTTGATAATCTTTCTTTTTTGTTTTGGTAGAAATTTTATCTTCTTGGTTAAAAATTAATCATTTCGGTTGACGATTCCACTAATTAGTCGAATGTTTAACATTTTTGTCACAATTTAATTCAATTGTTCTTGAAGATATATGACTTTAGTAGAAAATTCCATATTTTTAATTGAAACTTAATATTTTTAAGTAAAAATTGATTTTTTATAGAGGACAATTCAACTATTTTGTTCAAAATTAGCATATTTTAGTAAAATTAATTATTTTCTGTTTAGTTTAAAATTATTTTTAATTTAAATATCAACTGTCTGCTCAGGTATATTTTATATACATATGTTTTTTTTTATTAATGCATTACTTTGCAAATTGCCATTATTTTTTTGTAATGACAATTTCTTCTAGAAAAATATAAAAATTTACAACTGAAAAAAAAACTGAAAATGGAAAACAGATATTTGTTCAAAAGTAGCACGAGATGATCCTGAATATTAAAAATTAATTTTGAGTCCATTCATCCATTTTAATTTAAAGATTTAAAAAAAAATTTTTTCTTCACTCTGTTGAAACAATTAGATGAACATGTTAACAAATTAAGACAGGCTGTGCTACATTTGAAATTCCACAATATGACCTTACTTTTTCGATAGAGTTAGGAATGTTACAACAACTCTTCTTTTTATTTAAATTTTCTATTGTTTACAATTTCCATGATAAAACATTTTTAAAATTATTTCATACATTTACAAATAATTTCCTTTTTAACAAATAATTATTTTTCCACTATCGCATTAGGAGATATCTAAACTATTCGGAATATTAATATTCTGCGAAAAAGACAAATTTTCAACAAAATCGTTTGATTTTCAGAAACGATTAATTTGCAAAGAAGAATTTAATAGTTGACTGCACTTAAAAAGAGCTGAACTTTCGTTTGATAAAAACAAAAAATTCTATTAAAAAATAATATATATAGCGTGGTGGAAAATAGATAAGCATATATACACCTAATAAATTTTTACTTATTTTCCTTAAAATTTTTTCCATTTTTCCGAAATTATGCTGGATACCTATAGGTTTTCAATATTTCATATCTGGGTTATAGTCTAGAAATAAACAAGTCACTGAAAAAACTATTTATTCCTCAAATACTACTTATAAGTCAATGTATACATGTCAAGATATGAAAGATGACAATATCATATTTTGAAATACTAAACAGTTATATTTGAAAAACTAATTTTTATTAATTACAAGGTTTCATTTAGAATATTTTCTACAAAGATATGGCATCTGCCAATAATTTTGAGTTTACTCTGTAGCAAAATAAATTCGATTCAATATTGAATTTAATTTACCAACCTCTGACAAGGAAGCTGGAATACCAAAATCATAATTAAAAAATTTATATTTTAAAATGGATTTTCATACTTTTAATTTCTGCTTTAAACACTAATTTGTAAAAATGTTAATTAATTTGAAAATGTCTAAAGAAACTTTAATTATAATGAATGCTGTAATTACAGCTAGGATGGTTAAAATTTGATCAGAAAAAAAATTTATTAATATAATTATAATTAAATTTCAAAACTGTATACATAATAGCCTAAAGTTTTTCTAAGACAGTAAATAAATTATCAAAAAAAGACAAATTTTTGATAAAAGGTGTAGAACTTGGAACTTTAGCCAAAAAAGATGTTAATTTTAAATAAAAAACAGTGAAATCCAATAAACAGAAGATAACATTTCAACAAAATAGATTAATATATCACTAAAATGATGAATCATCTACCAAAATAACGAATCTTTGATAAAATAACTCAATTCTCAAATGAGGAGTTTTTTTTTACCAAAACGATAAATTTGTAATCAAATAGTAAAAATGTCAGCTAAAAAAAAAAGTCTAACTAAAGATACAAATTTGCAAACTAGCATTATGAATTTCCAACAAAAACCTTGAATTATTTGACAAACTATTTGTATTTTTGAATTCCTCGCAAATAATTTAATTCTTGTTAATAAATGTTTTGAAATACTTTAATATATTATAAAATCCCACAAAGTTACACAAAATCAAGCGATAAACTTGAAATTCCTTGAAGTTTTTAAATTCCTAAGAAATCTTTCAAAATTCTGAAAAATTAATTTAAATGCCTTATGTGAACTTTTAGAAAAAATTCTTTACTACCGTATAAGCAACTCTATGCTAACTCGTCATTCTTTTTTTACTTTTCTAAAATCCCCTGACATCTTAAAAATAATGTCAAATTTCATTCCAATTTTGTGAATATTAAATGAAAATAATTGCACGAGAAAGTCGTTGAAATAGCAATTTTATCCTTGTTAGTGCAAGAAATTGTTTATTTAATTTCATTATTAAGAATAATAATGAAAAAAGTGATCGATTAAAGCGACTTATCTATTTACGAAATTCACGAAAGTCACGGAATTTTCGGAATTCAGAGAATTCAAAAAATTCAAGGAATTCGTGGCCCACAGAGAATATACAGAATGTACTGAGTTTGAATATTCACGGACTTTAAGGAATTTACTTAATTCAAACAATTCACAGAATCTACTGAACTCAAGAAATTTTCGGAATTCATGAAATTTGCAGGATTTACGGTTTTCACGACATTTAAAAATTTTCTTGAATCCCGTCAGTTCCTTAAGTTACTTGACGTACTTGAAATCCTTGAATTGTTTGAATTCTGTGAATTCCGTAGGTTGATTTTACTCCGTGAATAACGTGAACTGCTTGAATTCTGTGAATAACGTTAATTACTTGAATTTCGTGAATTCTGTGAATTGCTTATATTCCGTGAATCTTTTCAATTTATTGAATTTTTAAATTATTTGACATCTTTAAAGTATCTGAATTCCGTAATTTCCTTGAATTTCTTAAATTACTTAAAATTCGTGAATGCCGAGAATTCTATTAATTTTGTTAATTTCTTATATTCCGTGAATCACTTTTATCCCTTGAATTCCTTCAATTCTGTGAATTCCGAGAATTTTTCGAATTCCTTAAAATTCGTGAAATTATTTGATTGCTTTGAATTCCTCGAATTCCGTATACTTATTGACTTCCGTGAATTCCGTGCATTCTATGAGTTCCCAAAATTTCGTACATTGCGTGATTTTATTAAATTCTTTAAATTCCGTGAATTCCGCAAATTCTGTAAATTCAGCGACTTCTCTAGCGTTAAATGCATGGAATTTGACGGATTAACGTAAATTAAGAAATTAACAGAATTCACGGCCTTCACAAAATTCACTGAATTCAAGGAATTTTACTAATTTGCGGAATTCACGATGTTCAAGACATTTCTTTAATCCCTTAAGTTCCTTGAGTTATTTTGGTCCTAGAATTCCGTGAATTGCTTGAATTCTTTAAATTTCGTAAATTGATCCAATTCTGTAGATTCCGTGAATTGATCCGATTTCGTGAATAACGTGTTCTGCTTAAATTGCGTGAACAACGTGAAAGGCTTGAATTTCGCGAATTCTGTAAATTACTTAAATCCCATAAATTCCTTAAATGTCTTGCATTTTTTGAATTATTTAAATTCCTTAAATTCCTTGCATTTTTATAATTATTTAAATTCCTAAAAAAAACTGAGTTTCGTAATTTCCATCCAAAAATTAAGTCACGCTATTTTAAAAAGTGTTTCTAACCCTCCCCTTCTTTGTCATAGATCGTCACAGAAAGCTTGAACCTCCTAGTTCAAAATTTAACAAAAATTTATATTTATAACCAAATTCTTGAATATTCAGGAAAAAATATCAATTATAGAGATAATAGTTGAGTTTTTAAAAAGAAATTTTCAAACCAAAAAGGATGAATTTATAATACAAAGAGATGAATTTTAAAGATAGATTTTATTTTTTCGTAAAGAAACGGACTTTTTGATCAAATAGTCATTATATCAATAAATATTTCATTTTTTATGAACAAAAAAAAGAAAATAATAAATAATAATAGAAGAGAATTAACAAAAAAAAAATAGTTCGATGTTTAGTTATGGGTTTCTATTTATTTTATTTCACATATAAACTTTAAGTACATGTGTAGATAGTCGATTGGAAAATAGATAAGAAGAAACACATTAAATTACTTCTAATTCAGTTTCCTTGATTTTTTTCTCAATCTGTCAATATTATTCGGAGATAGCCAGGTTTGCAAAGGTTTATTATGGCATAATAGTTTCAGGCCAACGCTTCACTAAAATAAATATTTGAAACTTTTGGTTCATTGCCGAGTTCAATTACGCATATTTTGCTGCAATTTTTTCAATTTTTATTTTTTCTTAATTTTCCGACGGGTCTGAAAAAGATCCAGTGAAACACACCTGAATCTCACAAAAAACTGAGGAATATTTTATTCTTGAAAAATAAATTGTTATTGTAAAATGAGTTTTATTAATTTGAATTTCTGTTGAAAATCCATCTTTTTGACTGAGCAAAACTATTTTTGATTTAAGATTGAAATCTTTTTTGGATAAATCTTAATTTCTTAAACTGAGTATTCAACTATTCAAAGTAAAATTTTGCATCATGTTAGTCCAAAATTCATCTCCTTTATATCAATTTTTGTTTGTTCAAAATGCAACTGTTTGGTTGATTATTAAACTGTTTTGGTTGAACATTGAACTATTTTATTAAAAATCCAAATTTCTGTTCGAAGATATTTCATTATTCCAAATCCATATCTTTGGTTAAACTGTTAACTATTTTAGTGGAAATTAATTTTTTCTTAAATGAAAAATGTTTTTTTTATGCGAATTTATCTCTTGCATTTTCGGTTAAAAATCATTTCTGTGTAAAAATTATTTTTTTGTATTGCATTTTTGTGTAAAAATTAATTTTGGATCGACAAACGTGAAAATTATTTTGTCAATAAAAATGGCTCTTTAATTTTTCCTTAAAATACGTAAAATAAAATAATAAAATAAAGAAAATGCTAATCTTGATGATAATTCTGATTAGGATGATCACCAGGAAACTGACTTTGAAACTCATTATAAGGATTAGTATAGGCGTTCATATTATTGTTAATTAAATCTGGTTGATAATCCCGAAAAGCATTTTCTGGAAGTTGGTATGGCTGAGTAGCTTTAACATGAGAATTTAAAAATTCTTTCCGGGCTGCAGCGTTTCCATCGATTGTTTTTCTCCTCCGATGTCCAACTTCTGTTATCGAGTCATTTATTTCCGGATGTCTAAATTCTGGTGCGGCACCCATTGTGTTCGAATCAAAAATATTTGGAGAAGGAATTGGTTCTTGGATCGTAAGTTCTCTTCTTCTTTTTGATGGTTCTGTAAAAATATTGCTATTATGCACCTAAGTCATCATATCTGACCCAAAAGATCTGGATGTTGAAGGTGAAACTACATTTTCCACGTATGTGGCACGTATTTGACACGTAGGTGGCACGTATTTGACACGTAGGTGGCACGTATTTGTAACATATGTTCTAAAAGTAAATGAATCCCTCAGAAATAACTTCAAACCGCATGAAATTATTTGACACTGTTTCATAATAATTCGAAATTTTTTGGATTACTATTAAATGTTTGAGAATATTTTGTAGTGATTCGAAATATCTGAAATATGAAGAATACTGTTACCTGCTTGGCTCAGCTTTCTTTCTGATATCCCATTATTCATTTGCCGTACTGTTTTTATTTTTCCTATCGGCTGAGATACCAGCTGATTCGTTCTTTGATCAAAAACGAGTTCGCGAGAATCAGAAAAATATGATTCAGGTACATGAAGACTCTCATGGCGATAATGTCCAAATAATGCATTGATATTTTTTTGTCTTGAGTATTCGTGTCTATATTCTGGCCTTTGGTGTTGAATTTGATAATTTTGAATCATATTTGAAGAGGAAGAAACTTGAGGATATCCATGTCTAAAATTGATTTGATTCGAAAAATCTGATATTTCTGTGAAAAGGCAAAATACAAAATTACAAACAAAAACCATGACATCTGGTCCAAATGATCCTCTAAATTTTCACCTGCTGAACTTTGTGTATGAGATGATTGTATGGGATAAGAACGATATCCATCTAAATTCAGAGCTTGATGCTCTAATGAATCTGTATTATATGTCGAAGATGATAACGTATGGATTCTAGAAGTGACAAGTGGATGCATGCTGTCTTTATCTTGTTTAGAAGGCTTTTTTACAGTCGAGATTTTTCTTAACGAATCTGATGCATCTGTAAAAAGACAATTATAGAAAAATATAAATAAAACTCATCATATAGAAAATAAGTGATCCAGATGTTGATTAAAAAAGGATAATGATCATGATATTTACTAATTTCGTTAAAGGAAAGCATGAAGGTAAGCACAAGAGAACGGCAGAAGATCCTCATTTTCTCTCGACGTAGATTAAACTGACTTGTTTAAATATTCGTTTGGAGAAACTAATAATTTTTTTAAATAAATCCTTTCGCTTATATATATATACTGGACGTTTAATGTACGCCCTTGAGTTTTTATTTATTTTTTATGTTACTGTTCTTAATCTGCGAAGATAACGATATGCTACTCAGATGTTTACTGTTGTATAACTGCGTAATAGTTTAAGATTGGACGCCTTATTGAAATAAATATTTTTATAGCAAATACCACATTTGAGAAATTCCGTATACATGAAAATCAAACAATTTCCAATATCATCTCCCGAGAGTTCTACAATCTTATATTTGAAGGACCAATTTTTATTAATTGAAGAGATTTGTTTAGAAATTTTTCTTCATTGATATCGTATTTGCCAATTACTTTAATATATTATTAAACATAACACTGAAATTTTGGTAAGTTTAAATATTAATAGAATTTTCAAACCTTTTTTAAAGGAGGCGACTAAACTCATCACAATCTGAAAAGAAAGCTGGAATATCTGAATCTTAAAAATGGATTTAATAAAACTCCTCACAAGAGGTAAATTTATTTATTAGAAAGCACGTGATGACAATTAAAATTCAAAATGTTGAAAAACTCAAGATGGCCGCCTAATTTGGTTTCAAACTCATTTTTTCTTTATTTCTCGGTGACAACTTTTTAAGTGTCAATCAAAAGGCTACATCATTGTAAGGAAATATTTTATGATGTATGGAAGTCAAAATTTCAAAAAATCCAAAATAACTCCGAATTAAATATTTAAAAACTGGTGTTTTCTATACTTTTCGTGCAAGGATCGTCAAATTTAGAAGAAAAATAAATTTTATTATTTAAAAATGTATGGTTGCAATTAAATCTCGAAATTTTCACTAAATTAAAAATGGCGCCTCATTACTATTTTCAAAAAGTAACATACTTTTTAAAAATTTAAACGGAATATGAAATACATTTTCGGAAAGGATTTAGTGATTCTCAAAACTTAAAACATTTTTAACATTTTGAAATGTTGGCTAAAAAAACACAAAAATTAACATATCTAACTATTTGGTGAAAAGTTTTCAAATTTCATAAAGAAGAAAAATTCCCACTATACTGCAGCTTTACGAATTCTTCAAGCAAGTGATTTTGAGAATCGCTAACTTCTTTCAGAAAATTTATTTCATATTTTGTTTAAATTTAAAAAAATTATGTAAATTTTGAAAATAATAATTTGGTGCCATTTTTAATCTAGGAAAAATTTCGAGACCTACTACCAATCATATACTTTGTAACAAGTTAATTGATTTTTCATCCAAATTTGAAGATTTTTGACGAAAAGCATAGAAAATACGAGTTTTTGAGTATTTCATAAGGTGCCATTTTTAATTTTTCAACATTTTTACTTTCTTACATCATGAAATTTGTATTTTTTTCACAATAATGTAGCATTTTAATTGACACCTGAAAAGTTTTGACCCAGAATAAAAAAAAAATGGGTCAGAAAAACAAAATTTTTGTAAGAAAGAAAAAAAATTTGTTGGAAAATTTTTGTTTGCTTTTTTTGTTAGCTTTTTTTGTTTGTCCAAACAACTTTTTTTTCTTCTTTACGAAAATTTGTATCTTTTTTTCAAAATACAGTAGAGACATTTTATAGTGGTAGTCCAAATTTGGTCGCTGGATTCTTGGTTCTGTTTTTCGAAAATTTTTAATATAACTTGATTATTGGAATCTGATCTTAAATTTAATTTAATAAAATTTAAATTTTCTAAATTTCAATAATTTTGCTTTCCAAAATTCTAATTTGTTTATTTTTTACGAGTAAAAGAAAATCTACTTGTCCTATTTTTGGCTGAAAAACTTTTATCAATCATTTTTTTCCGTAGCTTGTTTCGTTTGCCCAAGAATTCAATTTTTTATGTTTTATTTTGTTTATTATGGATTAAACAAAAACTACATTTCCTATATAAAAGTGACTTCTAACAAATTTGCAGAACTTTTTTGGTTGCATAATTTTCTGTGATAATCTTTGTTCGTATCTCAGGTAGTTTAATAGCAACATTAAATTTTGTATTTCTATTTCTTTTTTTTTTACGATCAAATTTTAAATTTTCGATTTTTCACGAAAAATCAAACAGTTGTTATGATAATCTGGTACGATCCTAAAAAACCAAGGTTTTTTCTTTCTTGTTTTTTTCATGTCGTGAGTTTTATAGCTTAAAATGTCCAGTTTTCTTTTTTTAATTAAAAAATTTTTTTTTCATTTTGAAAATACTATCACTCTGTTGATTTTCATTTCGTCAAAAAATGTCAAGAGCATAAATTGTTTGAGTTTCAAAGTACTAGAAACAAACTTACATAGAATTTTGTAATAAAAAAAAGAAATTGTTCTCAAAATTTTGAAAATGCTCTAACTTTTTGAATTTTTATCCAAAATTGTCGGCTAAAGAACTTAGCCTTTAGTTTTAGACACTGCAAGAGTGTACCAAAGGCCAGTTAAATAGAATAATTTTTTCAAACGTTCTCGTGCCTACAGACAGACATACATACAGATACGTATTCGTGAAAACGAGTTTTTCAGGTTCAAAGTAAATGTCTTCAAACATGAACATTTGAGAAAAAAAGGAAGGTCTAATTTTACACAAATCTAATAACTTCTGTGATGAGAATCTAAAGAGATAAATTTTTAAAGAAAAATTTATCAATAGTCCGACCAAAAAAGGCGATCATGAAAAAAACATTTAAACCCAATTTCGCAACAGATTATAAATTGTCAGCCAAATAATTGGATTTTTAACTAAAAGATATAATATTTGTATCGGAATATAGATCAATTTTAAACAGAAAAGTTTATTTTTCACTCAATAAACTTAATTTTTAATTAGAAAGTTGTCCACCAAAGGATCTTAATTTTTAATGAAATATTTCAGTTCATAAACTGAAAATTTGATTTTTGACAAAATGAAAAACATGAATATTTCACCAGACGTACATATTTACGTATTGATCAAAAGAGCCGAATTTTCCCAAGAAAGTTTAATTTTAAACCAGGTAGTTGAATTTTTAACTAAATGGTTCAAATCTCGAACAAACAAGATGCCAGGAAACGAAAAACAGTTATCTTTTTAAGAAAATATAAATGCTGAATAAAAATGATAATGGTAGACTTTTCAACACTGAATAATTAAATTTCGTTTTTGTTTTAGGTTTAGCGATATTTGCAGAAATTTTCCAATATAAAAAATGTTAGTTATAACAGAAACAGTGTAAAAAATAATTATTATTATTTCGAACAGACATTTTTTGGAATTTAGTTGTTTATTACTCACGCATTTCACCATTTGAAAAAATGATCAAATTTTAATTAATCGTGACATCTCTTGGGGGAAAAAAATACCTGCAAATCTACTTTTCCCAGTTTACGCAAAAAAAGTATAATTTGTAAATACTGTTATTTATCCAAAGAATTTTTTCTCTTCAAAAAATTAGTTTCACAAATTCAGTCACAGAAGAATAAAGGAAGATAAAATCCAATCGCAAATAACATTGTTCAAATAAATGTATTCTGTAGGTGCTAACATTTTGTCATTGAAAAAAAAAAGTTTTTTGTTCGAAACTTATCCATGGGTAATAAAATTTGAATTCCTAAAATCTTATCAAAACTATTTTCTTTAGAAATCTGCACAGAAAAAACAGAAGATAAACTTTACATCGATTTCCGATGAAAGATTCACTGCAACAAACATCAACTTTACAGGATAAACTTCAACCAAATATCGGTTAAACTTTCTTTAATTTTTCGATGACAACACACGTGTTTTGAAAAACGCGAAGTTACCTGCATAAAACTTCATCACTCTAAAAAATTTCGTGCAACAAATTTTATCATTACTTTATTCCGTGTGAGTTTTGGCAAAACAACTATCTCAAAGTGACTAAAGTAGCCTTTTATTCCGAAAAAGAAAATATACTCTTAATAATAATTGTAAATAAATTAATGTTTAACGTGAAGGCTATCTGTCAAAAGATGTGGCGGCAGGCATTAAAAATCATCAAAAATCACCTTGAAAAATTTATACACATGATTTTTTTTAAGACCCTTCGTTAGCTTAATTAATTCATCTGCATATGCTATGTCAAGTATTTTTAATCATGTTTTAAATACTGCTTTTCCTAAACTTAAACATTTTATGAAAAATAATATTGAATTAAATCAAAAATTAGAAAAGGTCACTACTGCTTCTAATCATATGACGTTATTTAATCAAAATTTGTATTGACAAATTTTTGGAACTACCATGGGATCTCCTATTTTTAATGTTCCTCACAAAATTCAACAAAAGGTGATTCAAAAAATTTTGAGTACAAAAAAAATCTATCTTCAATAGGTGCCCAATGACGGCCCTTCAAAGAATCCTGATTTTTTAGAAAAAGACCCTATTCTGAATTTTCTATCTGTTCTTTGGAACCCATTAATTTTAGAGAAAAGATGTGAAAGTTAAAGGGAAGTAGACGCAATTTCGATTAATTAAAAAAATGCAATGATCTAGAGTGAATAGGGCATAACTTATAGCCTCACAAAGTTTACCACTTTTGACCTATTTTTTAGGGCAAATTATCCGTGTTCAGTTAAAAAAAATACTTTTCTTATCCTGTAAAGCTACATGTGTGGTGCAAGAAAAAAAATTGCAGCGCCAGAAATTTTGCGTGAATCTAAAAAAAAATAATATTCTAGTCTTCATAGATGAAGAGCTGGGTGGTCCAAAATGGCAAATTTTAATTAAATGCAAACGATCCCTGCCAATCGTTTTAAAATCCAATAAAAGTAAACCCATATTTTGTTTTTATTTTGAATTATAATGGTGCCTGTTGGTACTTCAAATTTGCATGGGAAAATGCATGGGAAAAAGTCACTCGTTTGTATTCATTGAATAATTATTCAGGGTTAGGGAAAAGTTGACTTCAAAGTTATAAGAATTGTAGAGAACTTTTCAACGAAGAATTGTCCTATTATACATTTGGGTTTGATGCCCTTAATCCACGCCCACGGTGCCCTAAAGAATACCTTTAAATTAAAGAAATGTACAATCTTTAGGAAATCGACTCTTTTAAGTAGTTTGTTCTCCTTTTTCCGGAAATTATTACCATAGGTATATTGGAAATTTTACAACTGTTCTTTAGTTAATTTCCATTTATTTAAATAAATTCTATTTGTTTAAATAATCTTTTTTTCTCGAAAATTCGTCTATAATCTGTTTCTGAGATCAGAATGGCAGTTTATTATCTCAAAAAGACTCTATTTATTTGCTCATTTCTTCCTATTGTTTAAACAAATAATTATTATTATCGATTTTTAACTTTTTTCAGATTATGGTAGAAAATCCAGCTTTTCTGGTAATAAACCTATAGATTTTAATTTCAAGTTATCTTGTCTACATTATTTAATAAATCCTCAATTGTTTAAACAATTTTTTTTGTTAAATTCGCCTTAAATTCTGTCTTTTTTATATATGGGGCTGGTGAACTGTTATTTTTAAGTAATATTGTCCAGATTTTCAAATAATTTCCATTTTTTAAATAATACAATTATTATTTATTTTCAACATTTCATCAAATCATTGGAAAATGCATCCTTTTTGGTAACAGAGTAATGATGAATAATGTCACTTAAAAATAATAGTTTGTCAGTTTGATCTAAAAAAACCAAATTTCAGACGAATTGAACAAAACAAAATTTGTTTAAATAAATTGAATTTATATAAAAAATTTAAGATTTTTAAAATAATGTAGACAAGATACCTTGAAAGTTTTTTAAAGTTTAAAGTTTTTAATAAAGTTTTTTAAAGTTTTTTAAAGTTTTTTATAAGTTTATTACAAGAAAAGCTGACTCTTGTACCGTAATTTGAAAAAAGTTGAAAATTCATAATAAAAATCAATAGGTTAAACAATAGAAATAAATTTTGAAACCAATTAAGTCTTTTCGAGATAATAAACTACCATGCCAATCCTAAAAACAGATTTCAGGCGTATTTTAGAGAAAAACAGATTATGGAACCAAATAGAATTTATGTAAATAAATTCCCGCAGGTCGTATTTCTTAACCGATTGAAAAGTTTTTTTTTATAAATGCTCAGCAATTAATTTTTAAGGGAACTGTGGTTTGCTTTTTTGAAATTTTTCCACAGAGCAACAATATATAAACAAATATAGTGACAAAATTGACCATTTTAGCTTTGTGAATTTTTAGCTCAAGAAAAAATACAGATAGAAACTCACTATCAGCTAGAATTATTGCACATGCATTCATAGAACATAATTAATTTTATTAATATTTAACTTAATTATTATAAACAATTTTTATAAACAAATTCTTATTAGTGTTTTTTTATCATAGAAAAAATCGTTTATTTTACGCTAGTTGCTCATATTTTTCATAAGAGTCATAATTTGTAACAAAAAATTTAGCATGAGTTAACAACTATTGTTTATAAACATTTCTATAAACAAATTCTTTATAAACGAGTTTTTCTCATAGCTGAATTGATTTTTCTGAACAAAAGTGATTCACAATTATCTTTAAAGCCATTTAAATACTTTAAGCTTAATCAAACATAAACAATATAGATTGTTTATAACAATTTAGTTAAACAAGTCTCCTGATCGGCCGTTTTCTCGTAGAAAAAAATGTGTTTTTCTTCAATAATTATTAGAGTGACATTTATTGCGGCGACTAACGAACGAAATTAAATAAAGAATAATTTATATGATTGTTATAAACAATTTTTTTAACAAAACTATGATTTATTTTTTTTAACATGCAAAGAGGACGGTTTTCTACTGAAATTATCCAAATGAAAGATAGGTGACATGTAAAAAATCAAGTACAGCGTTATTGCTATGGACAGTTTGCTACAGAAATCGTTATTAACAATTACGCAAATTATTATTTAATGTCCCATATCTAATTTTAGAATCACTGTTTGTTTATTTTCGAATAATTTCAGTGGAAAACCGTCCTTTTTGCATGTAAAAAAATATATCATAGTTTTGTTTAAAAAATTGTTTATAGCAATCATATAAATTATTCTTTATTTAATTTCGTTGGTCAGTCACCGCAATAAATGTCACTCTAATAATTATTAAAGAAAAAAACATTTTTTTCTTCGAAGAAACGGCCGATTAGGAGACTTGTTTAACTAAATTGTTATAAAAAATCTATAAAAGTCTATAAAGAATTTGTTTATAGAAATTGTTTATAATAATTAAGTTAAATATTATTAAAATTAATTATGTTCTATAAATGCATGTGCAATAATTCCAGCTGATAGTGAGTTTCTATCTGTATTTTTTCTTGAGATAAAAATTCACAAAGCTAAACTGGTCAATTTTGTCACTATATTTGTTTATATATTATTGCTCTGTGAAAAAAATGTAAAAAAAAACAAATTACAATTCTCTTAAAAATTAATTGGTGAGCATTTCTAAAAAAAAACTTTTAAATTGGTTAATAAATACGACCTGTGGGCGATCATGAACAGTAAATTCCTATTCCAGACCACTGCACCATAATGCAGAGTTATGAATCTTTAAAGGAACATAATGTTTTGCCATTTTCAGCTTTTAATAGCAATAAAAGTTTTTCGAAAGAAAAATGTCAAGAAAATAAATTATATAAGACTAAATTCTACGTAAAATAAAAAAAAATGTTTTAGCTCATATGGGTCACAAGTTATGGCTCTGTATGTACTGGAAAATGTACTGCGACCGTATTTGAGCATTTCAATATCAAATATTTGCATATTTTATGTATTCAGGTTGTGAAAATTACTTCTAGAATATCTGTTTCAAAATTAAATGAAACAAAAATAAAAATGACTGATTTTACATTGTTTATTTATTATTTTTAAAAAATTTTATCCCAAGGATCAGTTTAATAACGCTGTATTATTTTATAAGAATACTAAAAATTAAAAGGTTATTTTAACAAATAAACTCTTTTCCACACCACCCTGGAGGTAGAGTATTAGGCACATTTCAAAGTGATTTCTCCAATAGACCAGTTAATTGGTATTTTTACAATTAATTTCGACAACAGCTATTTTGGAAGTGATTTTTCAAAATAAGGTAAACATCCTGATAAACGTGACCTTATTCCCAGTAAATTTGATGCCAATTTTCTTGCTCTTCATTTAATTTAAATAAATGCTATTTCTACACGTTATTATACATTGCTAAAAATAAGTGAGTTTTATCATTAAATGTTACTTTTAACATATATTTTTATTAATATATTTAAATTATAACTTGCATTCGTGCACAGACCTCTTAAAATCAACGGATCGACAACTGTAATTTTGTGATTGCGAACTCTCTTTTGTTAAAGCTCTTTCGGCTTTAACGAACACATTCTCATCACGTGTCTCGTGCTTTGCACACGATTCTGTACAATATGTCAACTTTTTTTTTGGTTTTTAATATTTTTTTTACGATTAAAGGAAAATTATTTTGCATATGCATATGGTCTAATACAGGGACCTATATTGGATCCTTTGTCCTCTTTCGTCTTTTCTGTCCTTTTTCCAAAAATTAAATTTTTTTATTTTTGATCTTATTTTTTACGATTGAAAGAAAATCTACTTGTCCTATCAAACAATAATTAATAATAAATCTATAGATCTTTGCAGGCGAACAACTTTTGTCTGTTAATTTTAGTTTGTACTTATGTCGTTTTTCCAAAAAATGTCATATTTTCATTTTGAATGTTATTTTTTATGAATAAAGCAAAAACTACGTGTCTTATCAAAAGTTATAGATTATTTTTTTTATAAACAAGTTTTGTCTCATTTTCTTTTGGTAGCTTGTGTCGTTAGACCCAAAATTCTTTATTTAAAAAATTTTAAATGTTGTTTTTCATAACTAAAAACAAAAACTGCGCATCCTATCGAAAAGTGATTCATTACAAATTTGTAGGTCTTTCCCGAGCGCGCAATTAAAGTTTACTCATTTTTTTTGTATCTTGCATGTTTGATGAAAAAATGGAATTTCTGGCATTTTCATTATTTTTGGTACGATCAAATATCAAATTTTCCAATTTTCGACTAAATTAAAAAAGTTTTTACGATAATCATGTAGGTCTTTCAAAATCAACGTTTTTCTTGTCTTGACTTTTTTCAAATCATGTATTGTTTGGCTTAAAAGCTTCATTTTAGTTTGTTTTTCCAGATTTAAAAATGCTCTATCTCTAAAAATTTTCTTTTTATAGCAAAAAGTCATTAGGATAAACTGTTTGAGTTTCTAAGTACTATGAATAACCGTGAATAGAGTTTTGAAATCTGGAAAAAAATGCCAATTCAAAAACTTTGAAAATGCGCTCACTTTTTAAATTTTGATCCAAAATTGCTGGCTTACGAACTTGCTCTTTCTTTTTATGCCTTGAAGAAGTGTGC
The DNA here is from genome assembly GCF_010883055.1 of Belonocnema kinseyi. Taxonomy (NCBI): domain Eukaryota; kingdom Metazoa; phylum Arthropoda; class Insecta; order Hymenoptera; family Cynipidae; genus Belonocnema; species Belonocnema kinseyi. Next base: position 32,269,921 of record NC_046663.1, on the reverse strand, counting down.
CAAAGCAGAATCCAATTTGATCAATTTTTTAAAACTTATCGTGCCTACAGAATACAGTCTGCAGACTGCAGACAACAGACCACACATACAGACGGACAGACAGACAAACACCTTTATAAAAATTGTTTCGACAGCTATTTATAGTAGACTAAAATTCGAACAACTTCTCCCATTACTTTTTTTAATAAAATAAAAATTACTAAAGTTATAGCATTTCCAAAATCCAAAAAACCAAACGAAAATTAACATTCGCAGCTAAAACAGCGTGAAATGATAAAAACTCAAGAAAAGAAAAAACCTTACTTTTTCACGGCCCTACAAGCTTGTCTGAAGAACTTTTTAAATTTTTTTAGCAAAAAATCGAAAATTCAAATTTTTATCGGAAAAAAACAAACTTATAAAAAAGCAATAACTCCATTTTGTGGGAAACAAAACAAGAAGCGAAAAGAAAGAAATTTACAAAAGCTGTGCACCTAAAAAAGAATAGCAAATTTGTCAGAAATTACTTTTTTGTAGGATAAGTAGTTTTTGTTTCATTTTTGAAAAAAAATATTAAAACCAAGAAAATTATATCGGAGTACAACGATACAAGGTACGTGAATAAGTGAAAAAAATTAATAAACCAAAAAATACTTACAAATTTTTCACGAATATTTTTTCGATAGGAAGCGGAGTTTTTGTTTAATCGTAAAAAAAAATTTTTAATAATTAAAAACAAGACAATTAGAATAAGACTGTCATAATTTCCACGCATATTATGAATTGTCATGATACAAATTTATTAAAATTATGCATGTTTAGCATAGCTAAGAATGAAAATTAACGCAAAATGTGCAAAACCGTTGCGAAGCACGAGATACGTGATGAGAATGTGTTCGCTTGAGGTGAAAGAGCTTTAACAAAAGAGAGTTCACAATCGCAAAACTACAGCTGTCGATTCCTTGATTTTTAATTTGAAAGGTCTCTGCACGAAAGTGGGAGAAATGCGAATCGCGCGCCATAGGCGCGTTCAAACCCGCGCTCAGCGCGCAATGAGCATGTGCCCGCACGGCGGGCAGTTTTTTTTCCGTGGGACGATATTGAAGTGTTATATCAAGAAAGTAATCCGACTAAAAAAGCCTTTGGTGAAATGATTTTTATCAAAAAAGAACTATATAATTGCCTTAATAAAATCACTGATTTAGACCATCTTAATGAATCACACAATTCTATATTAGATCTTTTTGTGTAAAATTATGACAATATCACCATCAATTAATTTTCTTCCTTTTTATTAAAATTACAGTTTTATTCATTAACTAAAATTATTTTGCTTGTGTCTACTTTCTTAATAACTTCAGAACGTCATCCGTTTTTATATAATAAAATCTATTCTGCAATTGACGCCTTTCTAAATAATTATCTACAAAACTTCTACATAAAAACTTAATGAAAAATAATTTTTCTCTTTTTTAAAATTCAGTTCAAGATAATTTGGCTTTCAATAATTTATTTTCAAAATTACATGATTTAATTTCGTTTTTGAACTGAAAGTTTTTATTACTATTTTTCATTTATTGTTTTCAGTTTTCACAGCGTCTATGGTTTTTTAGAATTTTCTGTTTTCAATCGTATCGCAAAAAATATTTTTCACTTTTCCTGTCAAATTTAACTTATCTGTCAGTTTTCAAGGTCATTTGAAGGACGAAGTCAGTTTTTTAAGTGGGAACCCCTATTTTTAACACCGCATTGGAAAAAAACGAAAAATTTTACGTTGAAAATTATTGTTCTTAATTTGTTAGAGTTACTTTCAGAAGTTCAAGGTTAAATGTTGGAATATTATCCAGAACTTGACAATCTTGACCTTGACGCAAAGTTACTTACGGTAAACAAGCACCCTAAACATTTGTGCCCACATACATCCGTAAAAACTGACTTTGACCTTCCAATGATCTTGAAAATTGACTTCAAGGTCACAGTTATTAGTTATCAGTACAGTCATGTTTCAAGAAAATTGATTCAAAGTTTAAATACTTGATTGAATCTCGAATTCTTTTGAGAAAAACTAATTTTTTATTTTGAAGGTTCATTATTATAGTTAGAAATGCACCTCTTTACATGAAAATTAAACTATTCTGTTGTTTATTTACATTTCTGCGCTGAAAATTTGAATAGATTGATAGAATAACCTTTAATAAAATTTAATAAAATATAACCTTTTTTGGACTGTACTAATGACTGTCTGTGTTGTTGTCATAGAACTTTTCAGGATTGATGAGCAAACAAATTTTTGTGAAAGCTTGGGGCCAACGACCTTGGCCATCTTGTCCTTAAGGGCACTCACGGTATTCAAAAACCCCAAACATTTGTGCACCCAGATATCCCTAAAAGCTCAAAATTGTTTAGAAATTCAAACGTTTGATTCAACCTCGAACTCTTTTGACAGAAAATTATTTTGACTTTTAAAGATTCATCATTCTTGTTCAAAATTCATCTCTTTAGATGAACTTTAAACTATTTTATTGCTAATACGCTGCAAATGAAAATAAATTGACAGAAATTTAATCTTTTTCGAACAGCACTAGTCACTGTATCCTTGGGGTAAATTCCAAAGGTCATTTGAAGGTTAAAGTCAGTTATTTGAATAGGAAGCCCTTATTTTCATCCCCAAATTCGAAAAAAGTGAAAAATTTTAATTCCGAAAATATAAATTGGTATTGGTTAGAGTAACCTTAATAAGTTTAAGGTTAAATGTTGAAATATCGTCCAGAATCAAATCCGGTTTCAAAAATAGGTGTTCCTATTTTAAAAACTAAACTTGACCCTCAAATAACCTTTAAAATTGACCACAAGGTCACAGTTATTAGTTATCAGTACATTCGGATTTCAAAGAAATTGTTTGAAAATTCAACTACTTGATTGAATCTCGAACTCTTTTGATGGAAACTCGTTTTTGGTTTTAAAGATTTATCACTTGATAGAAATATAATATTTTTTGGACTGTACTAATCACTGTGTCCTTGGATTTAATTATCAAGGTCATTCGAAGATCAAAGTTAATTATTTAAATAGGAACCCCTATTTTCGTCACCGGATTGAGAAAGAGTGAAAAATTTTACTTCCAAAAATATAGATTTTTATTTGTTAGAGTGAACTTCAGAAGCTTAAGGTTAAGTGTTGAAATATCGTCCTGACACGAGCCCGGGGTCAAAAATAGGGGCTTATATTTGAAAAACTGAGTTGATCCTTTAAATGGCCTTGAAAATTGACCCCTAAGGTCACAGTTATTAGCTACTAGTATTGTCACATTTCAAATTTCAAGCATTGGATTGAGCCTCGAACTCTGTTAAAAGAAACTCATTTTGTGCTTTTGAAAATTTATCGTTTCAGTTTAAAATTCATGATTTTAGATAAAAAATCAACTATTTTATAGTTAAATTATATTCCTGTGCTGCAAATTTTAATAGATTGGTTTAAAAATAATATCTTTTTTGGATAAAAATTCAACAGCATGGTTAAAAATACTTCTCTCTTCCCCTTGATAGTTTGAAAAATGACCATTTTAAATAAAAAATGATATTTTTCTAATATTCCATTATATTTCAAAAATTTGTTGTATTATATTGTCATTTTGTATTCTTTGTTAATTTATATTTTTGAATTGATCAAAATAAAAACTTTAGCTTGTATTTTATTTAAAAAATCACTAAAACTTTCTCTATTTGTTTTAAAATTTAAATATTTAATTGAAAATGTGTTTTGTTGTTGTTGAAATTGAATTCTATTAACTAAAAATATAATTATTTCATTTTTACCTTCATAAATGAATATTTTTACGTTTAAAATTAATATTTTCATTTGAAAAATTATCTTTTCTAGTAAAAGGTACAACAATTTGGTTAAAAATTTATGAATTTGGTACATAATCTTTCTTTTCAGTGGAAAATTTATCTTCTTGGTTAAAAATGTATCACTCATGTTGACAATTCATGTGCTGGGTTGAATGTTAAACTCTTATGTTGAAATTTTATGTATTCTTCTAAAACATTTGTCTTGATAGTTAAATATTCTTCTTTGTTTATTATAAATTAATATTTTTATTAAAAATTATTCTTTCGTGGTTAAAAATTCAAGCATATTTTAGAAAATTATTACTTTTGGTAAAAATTGATAATTTTTTGTTTAATTAAAAATTATTTTGATTGTAATATCAGCTGTTGTATTTTGCTATAAGAATTAATTTCTTTTTTTTTAATAAAATCCAATTACTTAATTTCAAGTTGAACTTGTGCAAAATTCATTTTTTTTCTGCTTTAAGATTCACAATTTAAATTTAAAAAGAATCATTTGGCTGCAAATGTACTTTTTAGTTAATAATATAACTACTAGAATAACAGTTTGAGGAATATTTAAAATAATTTGTTGTATCCATAAATTGTTGCTAAAAAATTACTATGCTTACGAGAAAACCGTCTAGACTTTTCGTCGGGTTACGAAAAATAATCCAGGCCAAACAGTATCATAATTTTTTTTAAACTGTTACAAAACTTGTATCTACCATTATTTAAATTTTATTTTGTTCATAAACTCTCTTGCTTCAATTTTATAAAAATTGTTACAAACAAAAAACCCTCATTAACATAACTGATACAACAAAACATTCATTTGTTGTTGACACAAGCTCAAACTTTTGACTTTTGTGGCAATTTATTATACGAATGAATTAAAAATTTTTTAAATTAATTTTTATTCCATTAATTGTTTGTAATTTAAAATTCTGAAAAATTCTTATATTTCTTTATTCTATTTAAACAATCCGACGAAGATTTTTTCAATTGAGGAAGGCTCAGTCACATTTAAAATTTCACAATATGGCCTTCTTATTATTTCAATAGTGTTAAGAACGTTACACTATCGCGTCCTTTTATTGAAATGTTCTATTTTTACGCCTTCCGCGTTTCTAAGTTTTTGGAAACATTTTATATAGTTATAAATAATTTGTATTTAGCATATTTTCTCACAAAATTGTGCATCTGCCAATGATTTTAAGTTTATTCCGTATCAAAATAAATTCGATTCAATATTGAGTTAAACTTACCAGAATCCGATTAGAAAGTTGAAATATCTCAGCTATAACAAAGAAATTAATACCCATTTTGGATATTCATATGCTTCTTTGAACGCCAATTTGTAATAATTTTAATTAATTTGTATATTTCATAATTTTATTAAAAATGCATTCATTGCAGGTAAGATGGTTAACATTAGATTATCAAAAGATTTTTTTTATAAACATAATTAAAATAACATTTTAATATTGCATACTTCATAGCCTAAAATTCCCCTAAAGCAGGGTAAGCAGATTATTCTTTAAAAAATAAGAAAATAAATTCTTTTTAAAATAATTAATGAAAGTACCATATTGAATTGGATATGAAACGCTGAAAATTTCTAAACTTTAAAGTTAGAATATTGCAATTTTAATAAAATAGATCAACGTTTCATTAAAATTGTTAACTTTCAAACGATTACATAAATTTGCAACAAAAAAATTAATGTTTGACTAAAGGTTTAAAACTTTGAATTTCAGCCAAAAAGATTTTAATCTTAAATGAAAATTTTAATTTTGAAGAATAATCTTATGAATTTAGAACAAAAGATGAGGTTTTTACTAAATAGTGGAAATTTAAAACAAATAGTTACATTTCCAACCCAACGAATAAACAAAAAGAAAAACTTGAACTGAATATAAAAAAAATCATTCTAAAAATTTTAAGTTTTTGGAAACACTTTGAATTATTTGATAATCTGTTTAAATTTTTGAAATCATGTAATATGACCCTCTTCTTTTTGATATTTTCTTTAACACATTAAAAAAATATAAAATCCCGTGAAGTTACACCAAGTATAACGATAAACTTGAAATCCCTTGAAATACTTTCAAATAATATCAAATCTCAGTCCGACTTTGTAAATATTAAATTTAAATAAGGTCACGAATAAGTCGTTGTATTATTAAGTCATTGTATTATTAAGAATAATAAATAAAAACAATTAAATTTATATATCTCTTAAAATTTTAAAAATAATATCGTATCTGAGTCCAATTTTGTGAATATGAAAGGTAAATAAGGGCACGAAAAAGTCATTACAATTTTTAAATTTTAAAAGCACCTCTCTTAAAAATTGTTATGACTTTTTCGTGTCTTTATTTACATTTCATATTCACAAAATTGAACTCATGTACGATATTATTTTTAAGATTTTAAAAGGATATCTAAACTAAAATTTTTAAATTGTTGTTCTTAATAATACAATGAAATCAACAAACACTCATACTAAAAAGGATCATATTTTTATTTTAACGAATTATTCGTGACTTTATTTGCATTTAATATTTACAAAATCGGACTGAGATTTGATATTATTTGAAAGTATTCCAAGGGATTTTAAGTTTATCGTTACACTTGGTGTAACTTCACGGAATTTTTTATTTTTTTAATGTGTTAAAAAAAATATTAACAAGAAGAGAGTCATTTTACACGATTTTAAAAATTTAAGCAGATTGTCGAATAATTCAAAGCGTTTCCAAAGACTAAACATTTTTAGCATGATTTTTTTATATTTAGTTCAATTTTTTGCTTTTGATGTATCCTTTTGGTTATAAATGTAAATATTTGGTTAAAAATTCCACTATTTAGTTAATACCTCATCTTTTGCTCTAAATTCATAAGATTAGTCTTCAAAATTAAAATTTTCATTTAAGATTAAAATCTTTTTTGTTTCAAATTCCAAGTTTTAAACCTTTAGTCGAAAATTAATTATTTTGTTGAAAATTTATGAACTCGTTAAAAAGTTAACGATTTTAATCGAACGTTGATCTATTCTATTAAAATTGCAATATTCTTACTTCAAAGTTTAGAAATTTTCAGCGTTTCATATCCAATTCAATATGGTACTTTCATCAATTATTTTTAAAAGAATTAATGTTCTCATTTTCTCAATAATAATCTGCTTGCCCTGCTATAGGAAAATTTCAGGTTATAAAGTATGCAATATTAAAATGTTATTTCAATGATGTTTATAAAAAAAAAATCTTTTGATAATCTAATGTTAACCATCCTAGCTGTAATTAAGGCATTCATAATAGTAAAATTCCATTTAGAAATATTCAGATTAATTGAAATTATTACAAATTGACGTTCCAAGAAGCATATTAATATCCAAAATGGATATTAATTTCTTTTTTATGCTTCAGGTATTTCAACTTTCTAATCGGACTCTGGTAAGTTTAATTCAATATTGAATAGAATTTATTTTGATACGGAATAAACTCAAAATCATTGACAGATACAAAATTTTTTGAGAAAATTTGCTAAATACAAATTATTTATGACTATATAAAATAATTCAAAAAACTTAGAAACGCGGAAGGCTTAAATATTGATCATTTCAATAAAACGACGCGATAGTGTAACGTTCTTAACTCTGTTGAAATAATAAGCAGACCATATTGTGAAATGTTAAATGTGACTGAGCCAGCCTCGATTGAAAAAATCTTCTTCGGATTGTTTAAATAGAGTAAAGAAACATAAGAATTTTCCAGAATGTAAAAATTACAAACAATTAATGGAATAAAAATTTATTTTTTTATTTTTTTATTAATTCGTGTAATAAAATGCCACAAAAGTAAAAAGTTTGAGTTTATGTCAAAGAAAAATGAATTTTTCGTTGAATCAGTTATGTTAATGAAAGTTTGTTTATGGACAATGTAAAATTTAAATAATAGTATATACAAGTTTCGCAACAGTTTAGAAAAGATGATGATACTGTTTGGCCTGGATTATTTTTTGTAACCCAACGAAAAGTCTCGACAGTGTTCTCTTAAACATAGTAATTATTTAGTCACAATTCATGGATACAACAAATTATTTGAAAAAGGCCTTAAACTTTTATTCCAGTAGTTATATTCTTAACCAAAAAGTAAATTTGCAACAAAAAAATTGTTTTTAAATGTAAATTAAAAATCTTAAAACAGAAAAATATCAACTATGCACAAGTTCAAATTGCAATCAAGCAATTGGATCTTATTTAAACAAAGAGATCAATTTTTAAAGCAAAATACAACAGCTAATATCACAATCAAAAATGATTTTAAATTAAACAGAAAATTATCAATTTTAACAAAAAGTAATAATTTTCGATAATATGCTTGAATTTTTTACTACAAAAGGTCAATGTTTAATGATAATATCAATTTTCAATAAACAAGGAAGAATATTTAACTAAAAAGTCAAATGTTCCAGAAAAATAAATTCGCGGAATTTACATATTTAAAGAATTTAAAGAATTGACGGAATTTACATAATTCAAGAAACTAGCAGAAGTCAGGAAATTCAAAGACTTGAAGGAATTTACGGAATTCACAGAATTCAAGCAATTCACAGAAGTCACGGTATTGATAGCATTCAGGGAATTCATGGAATCCAAGGAACTTAAGAAATTCACGACATACGAGAAACTTCTTGTATCTCAAAATTTCCTTGTGTTCCTTGAGTTCCTTGACGCCCTTGAATTCCGTAAATTGCTTGAATTCTGCGAATTCCGAAAATTTATTCAATTCCATGAATAAAGTGAATTGCTTGAATTCCGTAAATTCTGTGCATTGCTTAAATTACGTGAATTCCTTCAATTTCTTCAAGTTTTTTAGTTCTTTGATTTCCTTAAATTTTCTGAATGTAATGCATTCCCTGAATTCTCTTATTTCCTTCAATTTCTAGATTTACTCGAATATTGTGAATTCCGATAATTCCATCAATTTTCTTGAATTCCTTTAATTCCGTCAATTTATTGAATTCCGCGAGTTCCTTAAATTCAGTGTATTCCTTGAATTCCCTAAATTCCGTCAATCCTGTGATTTCCTTAAATTCGAGCAATTCACTGAATTCTGCAAATTCTTTAAATTCTTCGAATTCTTTAAATTCTGCGAATTCTTTAAACTCTTCGAATTCTTTAAATTCTTTGAATTCTTTAAATTCTGCGAATTCTTTAAACTCTTCGAATTCTTTAAATTCTGCGAATACCCTGAATTCCGCGGATTACATGAATTTTCTGTACTCCTTTAATTCTGTGAATACCTTGAATTCCGTGAATTCTGTGAATCCCTGGAATTTTGCGAATTCCTTGAATTCTGGGAATTCATTGAATTACGTGAATTGGGCTAATCCCCTGAATTGCTTGAATTCCGGAAATCGATTGATTTCCGCACATTAATAATATTTGTAAATAATAATATATTAAACCTGAGAGCAATAAGTACTAAACTTCTTTTCTGTTAGATTCTTTAAGACGACCAACACTACAATAGTCGTTTTAGGCGATCAATCTGAGAGTTTTTTTTAATGCAGGTATCGAATCGTTATTTTAAATAAGAAAATATCGGAAATGGTTTATATTAAAAAGTTTACAATAGATATAAAAAACATTTTTACATTCCCACCAGAGAAGTATTAAAATATTAAAAATATGTTTAATTTTTCCTTATATAAAAAATATTATATTATAATATTAAAAATATTAAAATATTAAAATCTTATTTGTGTAAAATTTGACCCCCTCCCCCCTAGTTTTTGTCAAATGTCCACGTTTCGAGACCCCCAAAATCCAAAAAACAGGTTTTGACGAATGTGTCGGTCTATCTGCGTGTCTGTATTTTTTATGTCTGATTGTACGTCTGTATGTATGTCTGTCGTTGAACACGATAACTTTTGAAAAACTAATCTATTAGATTGATCTCTGGTACACTCGTTTAGTATCCTATACTAAAGGTCAAGTTGGTTAGCCAGCCATTTTGTATGAAAATTCAAAAAGTGGGCACATTTTGAATATTTTTAAGACCACTTTTTTTAAAGTTCAAAAACTCTGTACGGTTGTTCATAGTATTCAAAAGGTTGAACAATTTATCCTCATGACTTTTTTCGAAAAATCAAAAATTACCAGAGTTATAGCATTTTCAAAATCCGAAAAAAAAACAAATTAAAATTAAAATTTTAAGCCAAATAACGCATGATATAAAAAAAGTCAAGAGATTGTTGAAAAGTTGAAAATTCCAAATTTGATCGTATCAATAAGAATGGGAATTCCAAAAATTCCATTTTTTGGTCAAACTACGCAATATACGAAAAAAATGAAAAAGCTCAAATTGCGCGCCCTGGAAAGAACTACAAATTTATAATGAATCACTTGTCGAAACAAGCTGCGAAAAAAAATGAGACAAAAGTTGTTCATCCAAAGAAGAGCTATAATTTTTCATACGATACGTAGTTTTTCCTTGTGTCGTAAAAAATAACATTCGAAATACAAATATTAAAATTTTTTAAAAACGACACAAGGTATGAATTAAAATTAACAGACAAAAGTTGTTTGCCTAAAAAGATCTATAAATGTATCATTAATCATTTTTCGAAAGGACGAATATATTTTCTTCTAATCGTAAAAAATAAAATTAAAGATAAAAAAATTGAATTTTTGGAAAAAGCAGAGAAAAGACAAAAGAGGACATAGGATCCTATGTAGGACCCTATATAGGTTCCTGTAATAGACCCTATGCATATGCGCAGTAGTTTTTATTTAATCGTAAAAAACAAGATTCAAAATAAAAATAAATTATAAAAACAAGAAAATAAGAATTATTATCATTCAATTTTTATGCATATTATGAATTGTAATGATATACATTTATTGAAATGACACATGTTTCAGCGCAGCTTAGAATAGAATTTAAAGCAAAATAAGAAACAAATATAAAATTAATCATGATAAATACAATTTGCTCTTTATTTTGCAATTTTTAATAAGCAATCCGAGGCAGAGTTACATAAAAAAATGTATTATAATTGATATAAAAGTGTTGTGTATAATGAAGAAAAGGTGACATATTGGACAAAATCGAGTGCGAAGCACGAGATACGTAATTAGAATGTCTTCGTTAAAGCCGAAAGAGCTTTAACAAAAGAGAGTTAAAATCACAAAATTACATTTGTCGGTCCGTTGACCTTTGATTTTAAAAGGTTTGTGAACGAATGCGTGAGAAATGCAAAGACCAAGCGCGGAGTGTGATTGCTATCAGTCGCGTGTCCTATGTGCGCTCAAACTCTCGAGCTAAGCTCTTTTAACGAAAAAGAATTCACAATCACAAAATTACAGTGGCCGATATTTTGAGTCTTAATTTTAAAGGTTCGCGCAAGAATTTGCAAAAATATAATGACCGACCGCGAAGCGCGAGAATCATTAGTCGCGCGCCGTAGGCACGCTCAAAGTAGCGAGCCGCGGGCGCAGCGCGATGAGAATTTGCTCGCTTAGCGGGCAGATGTTTTAAAATGAGAACATACTTCTTAATTTCGCAAATCATTATTTTCAAAACCGAATAATTACAAATTTTGTATTTTCATGACATCCTTTGTATATTTTTATATACCTTTCTAATACATACTATTTTTTAATGTTATACAAATAACTATCCCAATCAGACCTTCGTCCCTAAGAGTAGAAGCAATTAAAAAAAAATAAATGAAATTTTTTTAAAATTTGTTTAAATCCAACTGTAATTAAAATGCGCTAAAAAGAAGCAATCAGTGGTCAATGTTTCAAAGGTTTTTCGATAAAAAAAGGATGACTTTTAAAAAAATATTTAAATTATTAACAAACAAATAATTTTTCAGCAAAATAGTTGAATCTTCAAAACACAAAGATGAACTGTCAATCAATGTATACAATTCCTGAATATAAAATATAAAATAAAATTTGGACAAAAATAAAAAAATAGGAAAGGAAAACATAATAATTAAATAATAGACTACTAAAAGAGATAAAAGTTTCAACAACAAAAAAATAATTTTTTGTTACTTTTTAAAAATTAATTTAGCTCAAATATAAAGTTCATGTACATATGTAGATAGTGGGTTGGAAAACAGGTAAGTGGATGTACACCAAATTGCTTTTTATTTATTTTCCTTGAAATATTTTTTCCAACCTTCTAAGATTATTCTGAGAAACCTAGATTTTCAATTTGTTATTACGGCCTTATAGTCATTTAAATAACCATGTATATGGCAAATAATAAGCTTTAGACTCTTAGAAACTGAAAAAGTCTTAATATGTAGTAAATTTTTAACTTTTTATATTTTTAAACAATTGGCTCACATTTGATCAATTTTAAACTTTTTACAAATGTTTCGACGCATTAAAACAAAAACAAAGTAAAACACACCCAAATCTCATAACAAATTTTGAAATATTTAAGTCTTGCAAAAGGTATTCTTATTTTAAAATGGGTTTAATGATTGAAATTTTTGCTTTTAATGGCAATTTGTAATAATATTAATGAACTAAAAGATATGCTGATTGAAATATTAACTAATAATTCTTTCAGAATTTATAACTTAAGTTAAAAATGCATGTGATTAGTTGAGAAACTAAGAATTTTCTTTCGAGGAAAATTTAATTTTTAACATAAAACTGGTATAGTCCTTAAATAAATTAATTATTTTAAATACCTTATATACATACTTAATTTTTCAACTGAAAATTTAAATATTCCATTATTTCAAATATTTATCTAATTTAGCTTAAAATTAAACTATTTTGCTTAAAATTTGTCCTTTCTGCAGAAACTTATCTTCTTGTTTGATATTTATTGAATTTATTTGTTTAGAATTTAATATTTTGGACCAAGATTTATCAAGCGGAGTATTCATTTTCTTAAGGTTATATAATTTTTTTAAACGAAAACTCAACTATTATATTTGTAGTTGAATACGTAGTGTTTTAAGTAATAAATTTAACGAATTTTATGAAAATTCATTATTTTCTTAAAATTTCGTCTTTTATGGATAAAAGTTGATTTAAAAACAGAAAATTCAACTATTTCAGTTGAATATATTTCATGATTTTAGTCGAAAATGCAACACATTTGTACCAATATTATTTTATTCGTTTGGTTCCAAAAGCAATTGTTTAATTTATTTTTAAAGTTTTATGGTAGAACCTCAAAGTATTATATTAAAAATTGAATTTTTTGGTTAAAGATATTTTATTTTTTCGCATTAGATGTGTTTGGCAACGTCCATTTTCGTTCCTTTTTTTCTCTGTTTATATTATTAGAAAAAATCTGAATAAATTCTCAGACCTTTTTCCAATCATTCTTAACGTTCACGATTTTTTCAAAAATAATTTTCTATCGAATTGTTTTTCAGCGAAAATTGAGGAATTTCCAAGTATTTTCGAATAATTTCTCATTCTTTAATCAATTTTTTTGTGCCTCTAAATCGAGCAAAGTTATTATCCTTAGGGATAAATTATACAAATTTGATGAATGTTCGTTTTTAAACAATTATTTGTACCTAAAAACGTAAAAGGTTATTATTTTAAATAAACAATAACACGATTAAAGAACGTTTTGAGCAAGACACTTCTAAATGATATTTGGTAATTAATTGAAAAAATTGTATTTGTTTAAACAATTTTTTTCCCTTAAGGTAGGACAAATTATTATTTTCTTGAATTAATCACACAATTAACTGATGTTAAGAGAAATATTTTTTTCTAAAGAACATTTAGCAATTTTTTAAACAATGAAAATCAGAAGAAACTAGAATAGCATTTGAGTTTTAGAAAAAAAAATTCCAAATAAAAATTTGAAACTTTTTTCATTTTGAATTTCCCGCCACATTAAAAAAAAGTTAATAACTTTTCTTTAAATTAATGGGTTTTTTTGTTTTAAATTTTAACATATTTCGTAAAAATCGTGTTTTTTATTAAAAATGAGATCAGTGACAATATTTTTATTTTTTAAATCATAGAAAAACTATTATTTTCAGATATCAGACTTTTGTCACAACTAATTTTATAAATTTAAAACGTTTAAAATTTTGCATTGTGTAATTTTTAAATTTTATTTTCAAAAATTCACCTGTTTTAACTTTAATTGCGAAACTAAAATTTATTATGAAATTCGTATCAATATAAATTTTAAAGAATACATATTGACATAAGCCTTTTGTACATGAGATTTAATAGAGTCTATTTAGAGAATTTATTAGAATAGCGCTTATAATAATATTATCTTACAATAATGGTAAAAAATGTAGATTTTTCTAAAAAAATTCACTTTTGGTCCACTTTTCAATCAGAGAATGGTAATTTAATGATTAAATATTATAATATACATTTTAATAATTATTTAATAATAATTTAATAATTTTAATAACTCATGTCAACAAAATGTTTGTTCTCACCACTCATTATTTTCTAAAATATTATTTTGATCGAATTATTTTAAAAAGTTTTTCAGAGTTTTTTTTTCGATTTGCAAACAATTTTTTTGCCTGTGAAACTTCGTAGCAAATTAAAAAAAATACGATCCTAATAAATGATAGCTTCATTTTTTGGCGAAAAGATTCCCTACAAATTGACATTTTCGAATGTTTCCAAACAAATTTCAGTTGTTACTTGAAAAACGAAAATAATCAGAAAATGACCTACAATTTACGATTTATTAACATTTTTTTGTAAACAAATTCTATTTTCTGCCAATTACTTTACTTTATGAACAATTCTGAAAGTTAGATATAGAGAATATTTTCTCCAAAAGATTAAGCTATCATTTATTAGGATCGTTTTATTTAATTTTTTTTAATTTGCTAAAAAGCGATATAGACAAATAAACCTTTGCATAAAGTGAAAGTTTCTTAACAAAATATTGATTGCTATTTATCATGTTAGTTACAGAAATTAATAAATTATTATTTTTCTTAGGATTCATATTTTTCGATCGAATAAAAATTTGTATAAGTTGAAATGCCACCATTTACAATAAAAAAGAAAAATAATATTTTTAAGTAGTCTTATATGAAACAAATAAATTAAGGACACTTTCAAGAATTTTAAAAGACTTAAAGTGGTTTTTGGCAATCTCAAGAGATTTTTAATTATTTCAAAGAATTTAAAGGAATTTTAAGAGGATGCAGAAAAATGGAATGATTTTCAAGAAATTTCAAAGATTTTTTAAAACATCTGAAATTTTTTAAGGATTTGCAAGAGATCACATAAGATTTTAAGGCAGTTTAAGTGATTTTAAAGAATTTTAAGCGGCTTACTGAAAAGTCATTCAAAAAATTTAAATGAATTTGAGGAGATTTCCAGGGATTTAAAAAATTGAAATATTTTGAGGAATGTCCGAAAATTTAAAGGACTTTAATTAATTTTAGTCAATTTTGAAAGATTCTAAATAATTTCAAAGAATTTGAAGGGATTTAAAAAAAATAGGGGTAATTTAAGGCTTTTCAATAAATCTTACAGGATTTCTAATTCTTCCAGTAATTTTAAGGATTTGTCAGGGACTTGGAGGGATTTTAAAGTTTCTTTTTAAAAGATTTAAAAATAATACAAAAATAATTCAAAAAGTATTAAGGATTTACAAGAGATTTTATAAGATTTCAAACAAGTTTGAATGATTTTTAAGAATGTCATGCGAGTTATTGAAAATTTATTTAAAAAGATTTAAATGAATTTTAAGGGATTTCAAGGGATTTAAAAAGAAGTAAAATATGTTAAGGATTTTTCAGAGATTTTAATTAATTTTAGTCAATTTTGAAATAGGGACTTGGTGCGATTTTAAAGTTTCTTTTTAAAGGCTTTAAAAATAATTCAAAAATAATTCAAAAAGGTAAAAGGTTCTACAAGTGATTTTATGATAGTTTTATTGCTTTTAAAGAATCTCAAACCAGCTATTGAAAAGTTATTTAGAAAGATTATAATTCATTATAAGACATTACAAGGGATTAAAAAAATTCAAAGACTTTAATTATTTTTAAGAGATTTGAAGAAGTTTAAGTAAATTCAAAAGGTTTTAATTAATTTTAGTCAATTTTGAAAGATTTTTAATGATTTAAAAAAAGTTACTGCGAGTTTAAGGATTTTCAAGAAATCTTACTTACTTGACGAGATTTTAAAGTATATTTTTAAAGAATTTTGAAATAATTCAATAACGTTTAAGGATTTACAAGAAATTTTACAGGATTTTAAGACATTTTAATAGAATTTAAAGAATGTAAAGCGAGTAATCGAAAATTTATTTTAAAATATTTCAGGATATTTTTTAATTTTATAGATTTTAAGAATTCTCAAGAGATTTGAAGAACTTTAGGAAAATTTTAAGAATTATAAGAGATTTGGATTAATTGTAGTCAATTTCAAGAGACTTCGAAAGATTTTAAATTATTGTTAAGAATTCTTATTGTAAAGAATCTATTTCAGGAAAGTTGCTGGACCGGGAAACCGGGAAACGACCAAGAACTTTATGAGATCTAGAAAAACCGGAAAATGACCGTGAATTTATTTCTTGACCAAGAATTTTACAAATTTAAAAAAAAAATCCTTCGACCTCTAATTATAACCGTTCATTAAATAATTAATTTGTTATATTTTTCCAAAATGATATTATTTAATTTCGGATCCGTCATTTGAAAAACTTTAGCTTTAAAAATTTTCCATTTTAGATTTTTAATTTTTAAGCAAACATTTTAATTTACAGAATTTTATAATGCAGTTTTGAATACTTAAAGAATTAAAAATTAGAAGCGTTTAAAATCGGAGATTTTTAACAAAAAACCATTTTTATTTGTTTTACTGTAAATATAAATTATTTAATGATTTCTTGAATTGATTCGTACTTTATTATTTAAAATTAAAATAATGTTTGATTGTACAAGACGAGTTGCAAGCAGTTAAAAATGTCAGAATCTCCAGAATTTAAGGTTATAAATTAAACTGTTTCAATTGGGAAGTCTCGTTAGTTATAAAAATGAAAATTCGCTATTGAAACATTATATACTATTTTTAATTTGGAAATAACTTTAAAATAATACAATTATAATTAAAGGCTTTTCTTAAATTTCAAATATGATTGTTATATGAAATATTCCATTTTTAAACCATACAGTTTGAAATTTTTTAGTTAAGAAAAAGAACGTTTGCTTTATATTTAGAAATATCCAACTGTTAGTTTAAAACTAGTAATTATAACTAAAATATTTAAAACTAAACGAAAAAATTATACCTTAAACGTTACAATTTTAATTGTTCTATTTAACGAAATTTAATTTAGAAGGAAAATTATTGAATTTTGTTGTATAAATAGCAATTGAAGATCTATTATTCTTTAAAAAATGGAGTAAGTTGAAGAGCTATTTAGAAGATTTTAAAAAAATCAAAATTTCTTTCAAATTTGAAATAATTTCAAATAATTTAAACGAAGTGTCTACGTGTACCAACAAAATTAAAAATAAATTATAAATTTAAAATTATTTTTCATTTTTATAAATTAATTTTAAGAGAATATTTCAAAAGATTTTTAAAGACTTACAACAATATCAAAAATAAATGTGGAAGATTTAAAAAAAAACTTCTTCAATTTAGCAGAATTAAAAATAAATAACACAGGCCCACAAAAAAAACAAAAGTGTCTGTGCAATTGACCAGACCTATATATTCTTATGTATTTTTCGACGCTGAATCCGAATTTGCAATAAAAAAGTAGGGTCCAGCTAATTTTTATGGGGTTTTGCTCGAAAAACCTCATTTTTTACGGTTTTTTCATGGTTTTTTGTAAATAAAAAAAAATAAAGAAAATTTTTATTTTTTTGACTTCAGAATCGAATTCTACGGGAAAAAATACATCGAAAACCATGTTTTGATTTTTTTTACAACAACTTCAACCCACCATACGGCGATGAAAAGGCAGAAAATCGCGAAAAGTGAAAATTTGCTCCAAATTCGATTAAAATGACATTAAAATCAAGTTTTACGATTTTAAACCGATTTATAAACATTGAAAATACTTTACTGGGGGTTTTTGAGGTCGCTGATTACGAATTTTA
>NC_046663.1:32244832-32251906 GCF_010883055.1 Belonocnema kinseyi | reverse complement strand
AAAAAAATATCAATTTATCACGTTTATTGTCCACTTACGCCGACTAGGAGTTGTTTTTTGAAAAAAATTACTTAAAATTCGTGATCAGCGACCTCAAAAACCTACTTTATTATTGCAAATTCGGATTCAGCGTCGAAAAATACATAAGAATATATAGGTCTGGTCAATTGCACAGACACTTTTGTTTTTTTTTGTGGGCCTGTGTAATTCAAAAAAATGTAAAACAACATGTAGATGTTTCAAGATTTACAAATAAAATAAGTACTAGTGGAAATTTAGGAAAAGGAGAAAAATTTCAAATTGAACCAGGAAATTTTTCTAAAGAATTTTAAATTGAAACTCTTGCATATATTAAAAAGAATTATAATTTGCTTTGGAACAGGAAATTAAAAACTTTAAATCAATTCCGAGCGAAATGATGAACACGAACAGGGAATTCTGCAGAAAATGTCTGATTCTAAGTGGAAACGAGAAAGTTTCAAAAAGAATTAAAATTCGGTATTTGAACTGCGATTTTTTTATTTTTAACTAATTCTGACCTGGAATTAGAATTGACCCAGAAGATTAACAATTTTCACTGGAAAATTGAATTTTCAAACGAAATTGTTATTCTGTGTTGATGCTAGGTATTTTCAACAAAAACTTAAATTTTGAATTGGAAAAGGGAATTTCACAAAAAATTCTAATTTTTACAATTAGTTCCAACGATGAATTTTCGAAAAGAATACAAATTCTTGATTTACACAAAGAATTTTTCTAAAGAAATTAAAATTTCCGATTTAAACAGGGAATTTTCAATTTTTAACTAATTCTGAGCTGGAATTAGGATTTAAAATGTTCTAAAATGGTATAATATTTTTGAAAAATATTGAAATTATGAACTTGAACAGGGAATTCTACAGAAAAATTCTGATTCTTATTAGAAACGATTTTTTTAGCAGGAAATCGGTCTGGCCTTGTCGGGCCCACGTATGGGCCCTGAACAGGCCAGGTCGGGAAACTCGATCAGGGCCAGATCGGTATTACGTTTGAAATCGGTCAATTTCTGCACGCGTATTAGAATAAACACAGTTTATAGTAGCCCTATGCATCGCCCATATTTTCATTTTGTAAAAGGAAGTTAGTAAAGGAAAACAATTTTCCTTGGTCACAATTTTTAAGTTTTTTCTTCGGAAGTTTAAAAAGGAGGGTATTTCAAGTAGTTTTGACTTTTCAGAGTAGAAGTAGTATTTCAAAAGTAAATATTTCTAAATAATAATATTTTTAAAAATTTTATGTTTATAATTAACCATTTTTTCTGGAAAATGCAACTACTGTAGTGCTGTAGTTGAAAGCTGAACTCTTCTGTTGAAATTAATGTTATTACAAATTTTATTTAATATTTGTGTTTTATCTTATTTCCATTCCTTATTTTTCTTAATTATAACTGTTATGCTTAAAATAAATTTTTTAACTAAAAATGTAACTACACTAATAGAAAATACTACTATTTCAGGTGGAAAATTAACCTTTTCTAGTTCAAAGTTCAACAATTTAGATGTAAAATGGTCTTTTAAAATTAAAAACGTATTAATTTCGTTGAAAATTCACACATGTTGTTAAAAAATCAACATTTTGGTAAAAAATCGACTTATATTGGGGAAAATAATTTTTTTATTGAATGTTAAGCGCCTTATTTTAAAATTCTTCTTTTTGGTTAAAAATTCAAGTATGCCAGTCAAATATTCATCATTTTAGATCAAATTTAATCTTTTAGGTTAGAAATAAATTTAATTGGTTTAAAAATTAACTCGTTTATTGAAAATTATTATTTTTTTAAAATGAAGATTCATAATTTAGATTAAAAATTCATTTCTTTGGTAGAAAAATGAGCCATTTCTTATTGTAGTCTGACGTACAGCTTGGAGCTACAAATTTTAATCCAATGATTTCACACTAATAATTAAAAAAACTTTCAACACAATAAATAATTTACGCGTTTTTTCACTCTCTTTTATTGAATTTCGGAAGACGAAACTTTTAAATCGTGAAGAATTTTGACTTCGAACACGGATTTTTAAAATCTTCTTCTAAATCCCAGTTTATATTCTTTTCGAAAAATTACCGTTTCATGTAGAAAATTCCTCAAGTGTACAATTATTTATAGAATTAATTAAGTACATTCGCAAAATAAATAATAGAAAAATATGAAAACAATTCGAACTGTTTTCAAAGTACTCATCTTTATATTTAATTTTCCGAATATTAAATGACATGTTTTCATTTTTTTATATCTAATTACAGCTGCGCTTATTGTTACTGAAAACTTTGTTCTTTATTCTATATTCATAAAAAGTATGAAGTTTCTCATGGAGTTTAGTATTTTTGCTATACAAAACAATGCAAAACAGGCCTATCTGATCGGAGCGCCGTCTGTTGGACTTATTTGAATTACGATACCCCTCTGGATACTAAGAGAACAGAAAGAGTAAGGGTGATGCAAAGGGTTGTTTTACAGAAATTAAAATACCATAAATACAGTAATTTCAGTATTTATTAAAAAAATTATGACATAAGAAAAATAATTTGAAAATAGGTATACAGTGCGACCCTTCAATAGCCCCCCCTTCTATAGCCCTTCTGATAATTGACGCCGCGCCACACAAAAGCGAAGCGGGCTATAATGAGTCAGCTCCCACCCACCGTGTGTCACAAAATCGGCGCTATAGAAGAGTTTCACTATAATTAAATTGTAGAAGATTGTTAAAAATAGCAGCGAGTGTATTAGTATTTGATCAAAAGCTTGCTTCATTCTGATCTCAATTATAATGAGGATTATTGTTATAAACCTGGGGTCGATACTCATGGTAAGGATTATTAAAGCGACCGTTATCATCGTAAATGAACTCTGGTTGATCATCGTGTACAGTGTTTCTCGGAACTTGATTCTGCTGATTGAATTGGCCATGAGAATCCGAAACATCTTGTCGGCTTCCAGAACTCAAATTCGTTGTAATTGATTCTCCACTATTTTGAGAAGAAGTTGGGTTTTGGGTATTTGCTTCCTTTAGTTTTCTTGAGTTTTCTGTGAAAAGAATTTTAGTACATATACATACAAACATCATCATATCTGATTCAAACGATCTAGGTTTTAATCGATGATCCACATTTGCCACACCATGGGAAATTATTATTTCAAGGGGTCGGCAGCTCTGAGTTTGCTTGTAGACGAGGGGTGAATTCTCTAAGAATACTTCGGAATAGTTGACAATTAATAAGGTGCATAAGGGAATACCTTTAAATACCAGGAAATGAGTAAAACCTGGATTCAGTGATCCTTCATTTAATGTTTTCACGAATTAACTATGCGCTGCGGGGATGGAGAGAGGTGCTGCGGGAGAATGTGCGGTTCTCACTCAAGCATCACAAAACAGAGAGAGAAACGAAAAAGAGAAAAAACAGGAGAGAAAAAAAATGGTTTCGAGACTTTGGATTTAATGTAAATTTTGTGACGCAGAGTTCATTCTAGGAAATATTAAATGTAGAATCACTAAATTCAGGTTTGAATGTATTTTATACTATTTAGTAAAGCGTCTCAATTTTTTGGAATACTTAAGAAATTTTGGGAATAATACAAAATATCTGAAATATTAGGAATACTGATACCTTCTTTTTGTGAGTTTTTTCTTCGGCGCGCTGATTCAGAAGGCGTAGGTTTCGGTTCAGCAGGCTTCGCTACCAGCCGATTCGTTTCTGGATCAAAAACAATGTGACGATTTTCGATATTTCCTTGTACTGGCGGTTGAATTTGATTTTTTTTTTTGGGGTTTGAAGGCTTTTTTTTGTTTGCAACATCTAATGATTTGGCTAAAAGAAAATATACAGAAATATAGAAAAACTCGTAGCATCTGGTCCAAATGATCATATAGATTTTCACCTGATTCACTTTGCTGATTAGAAGATTCTAGAATGAAAGGAGATCCAGCTAAATTCAGTGAAGATGAATCAAATGGCTGATATGCTGGTATATGGGCTTCATAACTGACACTTGGATCCATGAATTCTATATCTTTAGGTTTCTTAGAAGCCTTTCTTTTCGTGGAGACTTTAGCCGCTGAATCTGATGCATCTGTAAAAAGACAAATATAAAAAATTATAGATAAAACTCATCGTATCGGAAATATAATATCAAATGTTGATTAAAAAGGATAATGATGTTGATACTCACTAATTTCGTTGAAAGAAAGTATAAACAAAAGGCCAAAAGCACCAAAGAAGAACCACATTTTCTCTCCACGTGGATGAAACTAAGTTCAAAATTTCTTACAGGAAACGTCACGACTTTCAGAAATTCGCTCGCTTATATATATAAAAATCACTGTTTGTACGTTTGCAGGTAGCGGAGGGAAAAATCGGTGGAACAATGTACAGTTGCTTAAGTTTTATTTATTTTTCATGAAATTTTCCCCATTCATGAAAGAATGCGACAAGCTTCTCAATCGTTTAATACTTTCTCACTGCGTGCTAGTTTGGGATTCAAAGAATCATTGAAAAAACTATTTGTATGCCAAATAAAACATTTTAGAAATTCATTTCAGTGGAAATGAAAAAGTTCAGAATATTATGTGCGTATAATTTTATAAGATTGTGTTCAGGAGATCAATTTTATTCGGACTAAAAAGATATCGAAAAGTGATGTTATCTGTCAGAGTGTTGTAATAATTAATCATTAATATAATGAGTGAGATTTTTAAAATGGCATACTTCAGAACATTGGATTTAGATGTTGAATGAATCCTTTATTCCCATTCTTCGACGTTTCGAAAACTATACTTTTTTTATCAGTATGAAGGAATTAATTTGATCAAAAAAACATTGGAACAAAGTTACTACTAGCGCCGCCGCATGACCGTTTTCAACACATGGACTATTTCCAACTCTCGGTGACAGGAGAATGAGCAAACCGTAGTTCTGTTTCCATCCTACAAAATGTTTCTTTCGAATGTAATACTGTTTTATAAATTCTTTGAATAATCTAATGGAATTTTTTGAATACACGCACTTTTATAGTAGAAAAACCGCAGATAGGTTTAGTAATTATTACTATTTCTTTTTTTATGACCTAATAAAACGATTAAGAACAATTGTCAGAATAATTGTAAGTGTAAAGTTATCTGATGTTTGTTTTATAAGTACCATTTTATTAAAGGGTTTTAAAAATAAATAACATTAACTAGTGTTTTCCACAGATATTCCAAGATATTCTTGGAATTTCATGAATTTACGGAAATTAAGGAATTCACGGAATTCATTACATTCTCAGAATTTTTGAGATTCACGAAAATCAAGGAATTCAAAGAAATCTAGGAATGAATAGAATTGACGTAATGAATAGAATTCACAGAAGTCAATGAATTTACAGAATTCGCGGAATTGGCATAGTTTACAAAATTCGTAGAACTCAAGCAATTACGAAATTCGATGACTTCACGGAATTTGTCGTATTAACGAAATTCTCGAAATTGGCGGAATTCAGAAAAATCATGGGTTTTAAGGAATTCCAGGAATTAAACCCACGTGGAAAGATTCACCGGAAAGTGCTCCACGGAAATTCTACGGAAATTCAAGTTGGAAATTCTATGGAAATTCTGGTTTAAAATTCCGTTAAATTTTCGTAGAAATTCTACTAACTTTTCGTCTGCAATTCACAGCCTGTAATGGACTCAGAAAGTTCCTATACAATTTTGTTGTCAGTAACGCTACCCCAGGCTGACACCGGTAGGTCACGACCGTCGTCCCGACAAATTTAATTCGCACCAGGTGCATGAAATATTTCTTCCTCGAGGATGTTGAGTTCCAAATAAACCTTGGAGGCAACCAACCAATTTTTCATTACTCGTCATTGTAGAATAAGCTACAAATGCACCAGGTGAAAAAATCATTTCCCTCCAAAGAGTTGAGTTCTAAATAAACTTTGGAGAGAAACACCCAATTTTTTCATGGCTGTCATTAGACAATAACTTCGAAATGTTTCAGGAGTAAGAAATACGTATGTCAAGAAAGTTGAGTTATAAATGAACCTTGCAGACAAACAACCGATTTTTTTATGGCTCCTCATTAGACAATAATCTCCGAGTGCACCAGATGTAAAAAATACATCTCCCTTTAGGAAGTTGAGTTCCAAATGCACCTTGGAGGCAACCAACCAATGTTTTCCATCACTTGACCTTATAGAATGAACTCCAAGTGCACCCGTTGTGAAAAATACATCTTCCTCGAGAAAATTGAGTTTTTAATTGAACTTGGAGGACACCAACCAATTGTCATTGTAAAATGACGAATCGTGAAAAAAATGAATTGGTTGCCTTCAAGGTTTATTTAGAACTCAACTTCCTCGAGGGGGATGTATTTTTTACACCTGGTGCACTTTGAGGTTATTGTCTAATGACAAGCCATGACAAAAATTGGTTGTTTGCCTCAAAGGTTTATTTAGAACTCAACTACCTCGAGGAAGAAATATTTTGTGCACCTGGTGCTAACTAAATTTGTTGGAACGATGGTCGTTACCTACCGGAGTTGACCTAGAGTAGCGGTACCGATTACAAAATTGTAAATAGGAACTTTCAGAGTCCATTACAGGTTGCGAATGACAGACGGAAAGTTAGAAGAATTTATACGGAAATTTAACGGAATTTCCGCAGAATATCCAGCTGGAAACTCTGTAGAATTTCCGTAGAGCATCTTCCGGGGAATCTTTCCACGTTGAAAGGAATGCAATCAATGAACAAAATTCACAACATTCAAGGTTTTTAACTAATTTAACGATTTCAAAGAATTAAGCGAATTAAAAAAATTATCATAACTTATGGAATTCACAGAACTCGTGGATTTCTAGAAATTTTGCGGTGCTCACGACAATTTCTTGAAAACCGTAAATTGCTGGAATACAGTGAATCTCTTAAATTCGATGGAATTTTTACATCCTTGAATTAATATTATTATTATTATTACACCATTAAGCCATTTCCCTTTCGGGGTAGGCGTGACTCACTCAGCAGGGGAAAGGAGTAGTGTGTGGATGGGATAGAGATTTTT
>NC_046663.1:32243267-32244732 GCF_010883055.1 Belonocnema kinseyi | reverse complement strand
CTAAAACTGTTGAGTTTCCAGAAAAAATCCTTATAGAAGGTTTAGAAAATGAAGAATCACGAGATAGTTTTACAACACGTTTAGATTCTCTGCATGTGGACGGTCATTCGACAAATCAGATTAATGTGAAAGAAACTAAACTAAGCGATAACACATCATCCGAAGATCTAAGAGAATCCGACGAAAGTGAAGAAAATCTCGCTTCAGATGATGATGAAGAATATGTACCTAAAGGTGTGGAGAAATCTGTGAAAAAATATGATCAAAAGAGAGACTTTAAAAAGCGACATATGCTGACAAAGGGAACTAAAGTAAGTGAATATCGTGACCAAGAGAAAACCTTTCGAAAATATTTTAAAGAAGATACAGGGCTAGTTTACTGCATTGACGTAAAAGAACTTATTGACGAATTAAAACCAGGTATATACAAACCTGAGGATTGGCGCCTGTTCATTGATTCGTCGAAGCGAAGCCTTAAAGCAGTCCTTCTTCATAACACAAATAAGTACGCTCCTATACCATTAGCGCATTTAACTGTGCTTAAAGAAGAGTATTCAAACATTGAATTGGTTTTGACAAAAATAAAATACGAGGAACATAAATGGCAAATATGTGGAGACTTAAAATTTTTATCTATGATACTAGGACAAAAATTTGGATTTACAAAATATCCTTGTTATTTGTGTATGCTTGATAGTAGGGATAGGGAAAACCACTACAAAAAGAAAATTTGGCCACTAAGAGAGTCATTTGAACCTGGAAAACAAAATATTGTTAAAGAGCCACTTGTAAATTCGTCCAAAATTTTGATACCACCTCTACACATAAAGCTTGGTTTAATGAAACAATTTGTCAAGGCATTAGACCAAGATGGGGAATGCTACGAATATTTGAGCCAAGTATTTCACCACAAAACAGATGGTAAACTAAGCGCAGGTATTCTTGATGGACCAGAAATTCGTACTCTATTTAGAGATGAAAACTTTGAAAGAACTATGAAAGATGATGAGAAAGCAGCGTGGTCTAGTTTTAAAGATGTATCAACAAAATTTTTGGGTAACACTAAAGACGTAAATTACAAAACTATTGTAAAAAAAATGGTAGGCAACTTTGAGAAACTGGGCTGCCTAATGAACTTGAAGCTTCATTTCCTTGATTCACATATTGATCAATTTCCTGAGAACAACGGGGACTTTAGTGAAGAGCAAGGAGAAAGGTTTCACCAAGACTTGAAGGAATTTGAACGCAGATTTCAAGGACGATGGGGTGTAAATATGTTGGCAGATTACTGCTGGATGATGAAGAGAGAAACATCTTCAGAAAGAGGTCAAAAGCGTGTCAGAAATCCTTTACGCCGGTCATCTGTCGAGAAACGTGTGCGTAAGCGTAAAACACTTTAAAACTTTATTTAAAATATTTTTTTGGAAGACAAAAATAAAAATAGATATCGCCAATATCTAGTATC
>NC_046663.1:32223069-32243167 GCF_010883055.1 Belonocnema kinseyi | reverse complement strand
TCGCAAACTCTATGTGGTATACACTCGCCACCGTGTTTAAGCATTTCAGCGTTAATACCGTCTACCCCGGCAGCCTTACCGTTTTTCATGTTCTTAATTATGAATTTCCAGAATTCCATGCATTCCTTGAGTTAGGTAATTTCGTATGTTTCTTGAATTACTTAAATTACGCGAATTCAATGAATTCCGTGAATTTTTACAATTTATTCAGTTCCCTCAATTTCGTAATTTCCTTGAACTCCTTAAATTTGTCAAATTACTTGAATTCCTTGAACTCCATGCATCCCGTGAATCCTTAGTATTTCTTAAATTACTTGAATTCCGTGAATTTCTCAAAATTATGTGTATCCTGTGCATTTTTGTCATTGCTGAAATTCCATAAATTGCTTAAACTCATTGCATTCCTTCAATTTCCTGAGTTCCATGAATTTCGTGAAATCCGCGAATTCCTCGAATTCCGTATGTTACGTTATTTCTTAAAATTCTGTGAATTCTATTAATTTTATGAATTCCGTGAATTCCTCGAATTTCTTGAATTCCGTAAGTTTCGCCAACTTATTGAATTCCGTGACTTTTTTGAATTCCTTGAATTGCATGAATACCGTAAATTTCTTGAACTTTTTGAAATCCATGAATTCCTTGAATTACTTGAATTACTTGATTCACTTAAATTTCGTCAATCTTGTGAATTCCGTGGATTCCATGAATTCCACTTAAATCTTTCTAAATTCCGCGAATTCCTCGAATTCCTTCAATTTCATCAATTCCCTAAATTCTATAAATTGCTTCAATGGCATATTTCCGCCGAATCCTTGAACTTCTTGAATTTCATGTATGCGTCGAACTTCTTGAATTACAGGAATTCCTTGATATTTTTTCAACATGGGGGTGTCAAATTGTTATTTTAAATTACAAAGTTTTCAGTATTGTTTATATAAAAATGTTGACAATAAATATAAAAATTATTATTATAAAAGCAGAGCGTACTTTTTAATTTCGCATAGAATTATTTTCAAAACCGAATAATTGCAAATTCTTCATTTTCATTGGAATCTTTTTTACACTCATATGTATTTTGTTAATATACAGTATTTGGTAATGTCAAGCAATTTTTTTCTCAATTAGACGTTTGTTCCTCTGCTTAAACGCAGTATACTAAAAAATATAATCTAAAAAGAAAATATTTTAAAAATTTTGTATACTCCTACCCTTCTTCGTCACAGATGATTATACAAAGCTTGAACATCCCAGGGTATCGTTAAAAATATGAAAACACCCCCCATCCCCTCTTCTCACTCACTCTAAATCTGAAATAAAAATATATTACATTACCAACATAAATAGTTGAACTTTGTAGCAAAACATGCAAATTCTTAACAAATTGTTTCAATTTGAACTAAGGAGTTTAGTTTTCAATCATCAAAGATGGATTTGGAAAAAATTTGTGAAAGTTTGGAAATATTTTTTTACACAGCAAGCAGCTACCTATTTTTGACCCAATTGTAAAATCTTCAAGCAGAAAGGATGAATTATGGAGAAAATAGTTAATTTTCAAGTTATGTTTTTGACCAAACAAGATGACATTTAATAAAGAAGTCGAATCTTCAACAAATAATAAATTTTGCAGCAAGATAGTTAAATTTTCAACGGCATAGTTCAATTTTCAAACTATGAAGATGAATTTTCAATCAAAAGGTGTATTTTGCAGAAAGACGTTTAACATTCAACTAAGTGGTTAAGTTTTAATAAAAGAAGGTTAATATCAATCGCAAGTGGTTTTTGCAATTCGAAAAATGGTGAAATTTTTTGTTATCGGTTTCTATAAATTTACTTCGCCCATAAACTTTACAATGCCTGTAGATAGTGGATTCGAAAATACATGAAAATATATACACGAGATTACTTCCGGTTTATTTTTCTTGGAATTTTCAAATCTTCCAAGTTTTGTCTTAGATACCATGGTTTTTAATTTTTCATTGTGGCATTATAGTTTGTGGGTCAAAGCGACATTGAAATAACTATCTGTATGGCAAATCAAACATCTTATACGCTTATGAATAGAAAAAAACTTTTGGCTAATTACAACGTTTTATTAAGAATATTGTTTCTAATAATATCGTATCTGCCAGTTATTTTAATTCAAAAACTTATCAAAATGAATTATATTTATTATAAGTAAATCGAACCCATTAACTTTTTATATTTACAAAAAATTTAAGAATTCAAGAAATTCATGTAATTGAAGGAATTCAACGAACTTAAGACATTTAAGGAATTCGAGGAGATATAGGAATTCAAAATATTCAAGGAATTCGAAAAAATCGAGGAATTCAAAAAAATTCGAGAATTGAGAAAATTGAGACTTTAAATGATTCATGGCATTAATAGAATTCGAGGAATTTACGAAATTTAAGTAATTCAACGATTTCCAAAAATTCATGGCATTCAAGGTATTCATGAAATTCAAAGTATTGAAGGTACTCTAGGTATTCAGAAAATTAAAAAAATTCAAGAAATTTAAGAAAATCAAGAAATTGTCTGAATCCTTATGATTAAAATAATTCATGGCATTAATGTAAGTCGACGAATTTACGAAAGTTAAGTAATTCAACGATTTCAAGAAATTCATACAATTCAAGATATTCATGGAATTGAAAGAATTCAAGAAGTTCACTAAACTCGAGTAATTCAAATGATTAAAGGAATTTAAAGAACTCAAGGAATTCAAGGAATTCAAGAAATTCATGCAATTCATGAAATTTAAGGAATACACGGAATTCAAGGAATTCGAGGAATTCAATTAATTCAAAGAATTCACGGAATTCAAGGTATTGAGGAAATTCCGTTAATTGCTCGATTTCTGCAAATTCCTGGAATTTCGCGAATTTCTCGATTTCCCCGAATTCCTTAAATTTCATGAATTTGCTTAATTTTCACGAACCCGCGAATTGCTTGAATTACTTGAATTCCAAAAATTGCTTGATTGAACTGTTAACTGTTCTCTGGAAATTTATTTCTTTCAGTTGAAAATGATTTTTGGCATGATAATTTTGCTTTTAAATTTTAGGTTATAAATTAACCTTATTTGTGAATTTCTAATATTTAGTGGAAAATTCATCTTCCTTAGTTACAAATCCAGGAATTTTCACAGAATTCTACGTTTTCTAGAACAACTAATCTACGAATCATAGTCAAAACTGACTTATCATTGAACAGGAAATCAGCTCATATTGACTAACTTTTATGTTTCAGGTATTATTTGGTATATAGCAATGACTGATGTTTTCGTTAATATCTGTTAAATAAAAAATCTTAATTTTTAGATTCATGAAAGTGTAAAGTCATCATCAATTAGGATGAAAACAAAATTGAAAAAAATACAAAATAAATTGGTCCTTACTCTATTATAATAAGCGCAGTTTATAGAAAAGAAAATACCATAAATACAGTATGTCCAGTGGGTAATTTATTTAGTTCAAAGAGTAGTACAAAAAAGACATAATTTGAAAATCAACATATTTAAATTAAAGAAGGTTGTTAACAATCGCGGCGAGTATATTAGTATTGTCATCAAAATCCTGCATCTCCATCCTGATTTCAAGGAAAATAAGAATTACGATCATTTTTAGAAATTGTAGGTCGATACTCAAAGTAAGGATTATTTAAGTGGCTGGTACTATTGTAAATTAAATCTGATTCATCATCCTGCGAAGTCCTTTGTGGATGTTGAGACTGCACGCCAAATAGTTCATGAGTACTCGCAGCTTGTGTTGGACTTGCAGAATTAAGACTCATTGTGCTTGATTGACCACTACTTTGAGAAAAAGTTGGGTTTCTTACCTTAGCTGCTTTCTTTTTTTTTGATGTTTCTGAAAAAGAATGATAATATATATCCATACAAATGTTATTATATCTGATCCAAACGATCTAGCTTTTGACCGAGGATCCTCATTTGCCACATCTTAGAAAATTATTATTACAGCATGTAAAAATATTTGACCCTATTCCGTCATGGTTCAACACTTTCCGGAAAACTTAGGAATATGTGAGCATTTTGGGAAGAATTAAAAGAATCTGAATTATTAAGAATACTAATACCTTCTTTTTTATTTTTGTTTTTTTTTCTTGGAAAGTCCAACAGACTGATATTTCTCGTCAGCAGACACAGGTACCATCTGATTCGACATTGGATCATAAACGAGTCTTTGAGGTTGAGTATAACGTAGGTGAGTCTCTGGGACAACCCCATACGTAGGATGGAAATTTCCATGCCCTGATTCTAAATTTAGAGCTTGCCGCGCCATTGCGGCTTGATCATATGGCCGATATGGTGGTGTCTGGAGTCTAGAAGTGTCAAGTGATTCCATGCCGTCTTTATCTTTATCGGAAGACTTTTTTGCAAAGGAGAGTTTTGTTAAGAAATTTGATGCATCTGTAAAAAGACAAATATAGAAAAATCTAAATAAAGCTCATTATATCGAAAATATATCATTCAAACCTTAATTAAAAAAGAATTCTGATACTTACCAATTTCGTTGAAGGAAAGTATAAAGATAAATCCAAAAGAACCGAAGGAGAACCTCATTTTCTTTTGAGGTAGATTAAGATTGGTCTTTTAAAATTTCTTACACGAATACTAATTATTTTTAAAAAACTGGATCGCTTATATACATACAGATCAGCAAGAAGAAGGTAAAATCGGTGGTGCAATGTACAATTCTTTAAGTGTTATTTATTTTTCATCAAATTTTCCTCATTCTTCAAAGAAGGCTATATTCTGATCATGTGTTTTCTGCTTTCTCACTGTGTTCAATTTTTAAATTAAACGAATCTTTTTTATACGGCAATTTTTTTCCATCAATATCGTATTTTCCAATCATTTTAATACATCTCCAAACACATCGCTTCCATTTTGTTAATTTAAAACTTGTTTTAAAATTTCCGACTGATTTTAAACAGTTTACTAAAATTCTCCGAATTTCAACAGTAAATTAAAAATATCTGAATCTTAAAAAAGAAATTATTATTCGATAATGAGTTTCAATACTATCAACTAGTTAGAATTAAAAAAAAATCATTATAATAATTATATGTTTAGCCCAAACGGAAAATTTCCAATTAAAGTGATAAATCCACAACAACAAAAATTTAATTTTCAACAAATCGTAAAACGTCCAGACATCAAGTTGAATCTTCCACTAAAAAATGTGAAATTTTGACGGAAAATTTAACAATATTTCAACCAAAAAGACGACTATGAAATAAAACAGTTAAATCTATCCTCATAACAGATTATAAAATTCCAAACAAATAGTTCTATTTTTGATCAAGAGAGCTGACATTTTTATCAGAAAATAGATAGATTTTAACCAGACAGGTTCATTTTTGACTCAAACAGAGAAATATTTAATTAAAAAATTTAATTTCGTACTACAATAGATTAATTTTATTTTAAAAAAATATTAAAGTAATTGACTTTTAATACCGCAAACATAAAGTATTAATCAAATATGTCATTTTCAACCAAAGTAGATTAATTTCCAACAAAATATTTGAGTTTTTAAAGTACAAATTTGATTTTCAAACGAAAAAATATCTTACAGAAACGGCAAATAAAAAAATTCGAAGTAATTTACGATTATAATATCTATGGTTACGTTGTTCTTTATGAATTGTTTTCTTTTTTTTTTTTTTTTTGAATAATAATAAAATATTTTGTTGAAAGTGAAACTTGTGTGTAAAAAACTCATTTTGCTTCTGGTAGAAGATTCATAATTTCAGTTTAAAATTCAAGCATTTAGTTGCAAGCTAACTTGTTGGTGTGTTCATAAAATCTCAAAAAATTGCCCGAAGGGAGCCAATGTTGGAACTGGCCGGCCAGTTGGCGCATTGGCTAGTATTCAAGGAATTTACAGAATTCAAGGTATTCACGGAATTTGTGGTATTTACGCAATTCAAGAAAATCACGAGATTTAAGGAATTTGCGGGATTCGAAGAATTCAATAAATTCACGGAATTCGCAGAATTCCAGACTTTCAACGATGTCAACGTAATCAAAGAATGTAACGAATTCGGAGAGTGAAACAGATTCATAGAATTCACCGAATTCAAGGGATTGGCAGTGCTCATGGAAATTTCTTTTATACCCTAAATTTTTTGAATTCGTTGAATTTTTTGAATCCTTGAATTAATTGAATTCCCTGAGTTCCATGCATTGTTTGAAACCGATGGTTTTTGTAAACTCACTGTATGCAGTAATTTCTGTGGATTTCTTCAATTTCTTGAATTACTTGAATCCCTTGAATTCTGTGAACTTAGTAAATGGATTGAATTCTTAAGACTTCTGTGAATTCCGTAAATTGCTTAAATTCCTTTGAGTTACATGAATTCTGTAAATTCCGTGAATTCTTTGAAATCCTTGAGTTCAGCGAATTCACTACATTCCTATCCTTGAATTTATTAAATCCCTTGCATTCCATGAATTTCCTGAATGCTGTGAATTTCTAGAATTTCTTGAACGCTTAAATCGCTAAAATGCCGTAAATTCCTCGAAATTGGTGAATTCTTTTAATTGTTTAGACTCCCTGAATTACGTGCATTCCTTGAATTCCTTAGAATTTGTAAACTCCCTGAATTTTATTAATTCCTTGTATTCCTTAAATCTGTTGAATTACTTAAATTTCGTGAATTCCTCGAATTTCGTGTTTCAAATCCTTCGAATTCATTGAATTACTTAGATTCGGTAAATTGCTCAAAATTATGTGAGCCTGTGCATTTTTTTAATTCCTTTAACTCCGTATATCCTATAGATTCCGTAAATTCTTTGAATTACGCAAAATCTTTGAATTCGTTGATTTCTATTAATTCTGTTAATTCCGTGTATTCTTTGAATTTTCCTTTATATAATTAAATTCCTTGAACCCCGTATATTTTACAAATACCCTGAGTTTCACGAATTCCGTCAATTCTGCGAATTTCTCGAATTCTGTGAATTTGATTAATTTTCCTAATTCCGTAAGAACCTCGAATTTCTTGGATTTTGTAAATTCCGCCAACGTATTGAATTTCGTGATTTTCCGTGATTTCTTTGAATTGCGTGAATTCCGTAAATGCAGTAAATTACTTTGAACTTCTTGAAATCCATGAATTCCGCGAATTTTGACAGTTTTGTGAGTTCCATGAATTCCACAAGTTTCGTGAATTCATGAAAAAACGTGAATTACTTGAATTACTTTATTCTGTAAATCTTCTGAACTCCGCGAACTCCCCAAATCCATCAAATTCCTTAAACTCCTTGAATTCCGTGACTTGTTTAAATACCGTGACTTCTTTGAATTCTTTGAACTTCCTAAATCCCTTGAATTCCTTTAACTTCTTGAAAGACCCAAATTCCGTTAATTAGAATAATTCTGTAAATCCATTAAATTACGTGAATTCCTTTAGTTACTTGAATTACGTGAATTAATTGAATTCTGTAAATCCTGTGAACTCTGTGAATTCCTTAATTCCAGCCAATTCCTTAAAATCCTTGAATTCCATGAATTCCGTGAATTCCTTAAATTTTGTAAATCCCTTCAGTTTCTTGAACCTCCTGAATTCCGCAAATTCAGTGAATTCCGCGAATCCCATAATTCCAGACAATTCCCTAAACTCCTTGAATACCATTAATTCCTTGAATTCCGTATTTCTGCCGAATCCTTGAACTCCTTGAATTTTGTAAATTCGTCGAACTTCTTGAATTTAATGGTTTCTGGGAATAACCGAATTCCCTGAGTGCCATGATTTCCTCGTATTCCGTGGATTTCTTTTATCCTGTAAAATCCGTGAGTTCCAAACACGGAGTGTATTTTTTAGAGTTTATAGGACTAACGCTAGTGTAGTCGTTTTAGACGATCACGCCGAGAGAGATTTTTTTAACATGTGGATATCAAATTGTTATTTTAAATGACAAAATGTTCAATATGGTTTATATTAAGATGTTTACAAAAGTATAAGAATTATTATTATGAAAGTAGAGCGTACTTCCCCTTTCCCTTCTCGTTCTAAATCTAAAATTAAAATTAAAATATACTGCATTATTAAAAGAAATACTTGAATTGTTTAGAAAAACAGGTTAATTCCTTTAAAAAATGGGTTACTCTTAACCAAACAGTTGAATTTGTATTCTACAAAGATGGATTTGCAAACAATTTGACAATGTTTAAAAGAATGTTTTTATAGCACGCAGCTACATACTTTCAATCAAAAAGTTGAATCTTTAAACAAAACAAATGAATTTTAGAGAAAATAGTTCAGTTTTAAGTTTTAAGTGGAATCTTCAATAAATAATAAATTTTACAGTGAAATAATTCAATTTTCAACGACATAGTTGAATTTTCAAACTAAGAAGATCCACTGTTAATCAAAAGGTGAATTTAGAAGAAAAATTTTTGACTTTCAACCAAATGGTTGAATTTGTCAAAAAATTGGCAATTTCAATCGGAAATGGTTTTTGCATTTCGAAAAAAGTTAATTTTTTGTTTTTGGTTTCTATAAATTTATTTCGCGCATAAACTTCAAGAATGTACATTCGAAAATATTTTCCACTGATATCGTATTTGCAATTTATTTTATTTCAAAAACTTTTAAAAATGAATTCTATTTTTTATGAGCGAACCGAACCCGTTTACTTTTTATATTTTCAAACAATTTTCTGAAATTTTATTAATTTCGAACTTTTTTCCAATTTTCCTAAATATTTCGAATAAAGGCAGTAAAACACATCCAAATCTCACAAATAATGTTTAAATGTTTAAATCTTAAAAGACGAATTATTATATTAAATTGAGTTTTAATACTTTTAATTGCTGTCCCTCGTTTTAATACGCTTTCTTATACTTATCAAACAGCAGATAGTTTTATTAATTATTTCTCTGTTTTAATATATTATTTTTCTCAATTTTGAATTCATTGATTTCAAGGAATTGAAGAAAATCACGGCATTCAAGGAATTTAAGAAATTCACGGGATTCGAGGTATGCAGAGAATTTAAATAATTCACGGAAATTAAGGAATTCACGGAATTCACTAAATTTAGTAAATTCACGGCATTCATGAAACAAAAATAATTCAAGAAATTCATGGAATTCAAGATATTCAAGAAATTCAAGAAAATCAAGGAATTCATGAAATTCATAAAATTAAAATAATTGCAGGATATTTATGGAACTCATAGAATTAAAAAAACTCTCGAGATTCTAGGAATTCAAGGACTCCGCGAAATCCGAAAAATTCACGGAATTTACGGTATATGATAAATTCAAGGATTTTGAGGAATTCAAAGAATATCAAAAAATTCACGGAATTCTAGGAATTCACATAATTCAAGGAGATAAAGAAAGTTAAGAAATTCAAGATATTCACGGAAATTAAAAAATTCGCACAATGTATGAAATTCAAGGAAATCATAGAATTCAAGGAATTCAAAAAATTCAAAGTATTCGCAGAACTTGAGGAATTCATGAAATTGATAGAATTCAAGGACTTCACGAGATTTGAGAAATCCGTTGAATTTACAGAATTACGCAATTCAAGGTATTCACTGAATTCATGTAACGCCCATAATTAACGGATTTCATGGAATTAATAGAATTCCCATAATTTGATAAATTCTCAGTATGCACAGAATAAAATGAATGAATTTCGTGAATTTTGCGAATGTCAAGAATTTCGTAAATTTCGGTAATTCCTTAAATTCGGTTTAAACTGTTTTGTTAAAAATTCGTATAGTTCTTCATAATAGAAGAATCTTTGTAGTGCTCAAAATTTAATTTTTTTTGTTTTTCTCAACTAAACGCTTTATTGTACAAAAATGTATAATGCAACGTTATACGTCATTACGCGGATTTGTGTGTGTGGATTATTTGTAATACTTATATCTTGAAACTGGTTAAAGAATGTCTAAAAATATGTATTACATTTCCTAAACTACCACTTTTTTCATTAACATAATTTAAAGTTGATGCAACGATATAAAAGATTTTCGGGTTCGGGTTGTATTTATCAACGTAAAATCTTAAAACTTTATTGTAAAGTAAGGTAGTTGCGGTCATTTACAACACATTTTCTAAAAATAAATTATCCTTAGTATTCAAATCGTCTGGAATCCTTTTAAACTGAAAGAATATAGTTTTTATCATTTTTCGATTCATTTTTTTTCATTTTTTTTTTATTTACTAAAATAATTATTGTTTTATGTATTTTGGTTGGAGAATGCAAATATGAGAATAGTTTCTCGCCATCAGGCAGAGATTTTCCCCTAGACGTAAAAAATTCCTCAGAAAGTCAGCTTTTACGTGTATGAAGTTGCCCCTGTTTTTGAAATGATCTGTATACAGGTCAGAGTATTTAAAAAAAATGTATTTTGGTTATCTTAATACGAATATGACATTAGTTTACCCTCATCGCGTCAGTGTTTTACACTAGACGCGAAAAATTCCCTAGAAAATCAGCTTTTTTATACATGGAATACTCTTAGTATTAAATTCATCTGGAAGGCGGCCTGAAAATCATCTTGATTTATTCTGCTGTGCTGAATACCAATCTGAACTTGGTTCCTCCTCAGCAGGTCAGACTTTTCCCCTAGATACGGTTAATTTCATATAAACGCAATTTCCACGGGTATGACGTCACCCTTATCACATTAAACATCATAGATATGTATAATGTAGCCAGATCTTAGTAGGTGTGAATCGAATCTGAGTTATTCTTTGTTAGCTCCAGTTGCTTCAGCAGGATTTTCGAGAAGGGGACTAAGTCTACTTCAAAATTTTCTATCTAATGAGTGAATTTCTTCTTTACTTTGTTCCTTTTTTCTTACAATCTCTTTTCAACATTCAGCAGAAGTCTGCCATCATATGCCCATCCCATCGTCCTTGATTCCAACAATCCACTGTCTTGATATCCCTCTCCCTGCTTCTCACTAAAATCTCTGCAGTTCCTTGGAAAGTAATCGAAATGTGCATGAAGAAAATTAAATTTAAGATTCATTAAACAACCTAGTTTTCTGAAGCTTTTAACCATAGCAGATATTATCTCCCTCTATTTGTCACTTCTGTTATTACCCAGAAAGTGTTTTACAACTTTCTTAAAACTGACCCATGCCGTCTTTTCAACATCATTTATTACATCCATAAATTTGTCATCCTTTAATATGGTGCGTATTTTTAGCACATCAAAAATACCTTTTTTCAGTTTATGATTAGAAATAGCCGGAAATTTATGATCTAAACAAGAAAAGCATTGACCGTCTTTGTATAGTGCTTTAACAAATTGTTTCATCAATCCAAGCTTTATATGAAGGGGCAGCAGAAAGACTTTTGCAGGATCGACAAGTCGTTTGTTTATCTCATTGTGTGAGTCTGGAACCAACTACGATCTTGGTGTCCAATTAATCAGATTAAAATTATTTTTCCTATCTTTACTATCCCAGAGACATAAATAACATGGGAATTCAGTATAGCCCGATTGTTGCCCAAGAATTATAGAGAGAATCTTGAGATCCCCACAAATATGACAGTTATGCTCTTCATACTTAATTTTTTTCAGACCTACTTCAATATTAACATATTCTTCTTTCAATAATGTTGAGTGCAACACTGCCTTCAGAATACGTTTTGATGAATCTTTAAACATCCTCTATTCTTCAGCTTTGTACGAATTTGTCTTTAGTTTATTTATGAAGACTTTTACATCAATACAATAAACTAGATCTGCATCCCGCGAGAAATACTTTCTGAACTCTGTATCTCTATCTCGGTAAAGAGAGACTTTCATTTTACTAGATAGCAAGTTCTCCTCTTTCAACCTGGAGGCTAGTAACTCGTCTCCATCCTTCTATAACCCTAAATCCCTAATTATATTATTAAGTTCTTGTTGTGCGAAGGTTTGTGGTACAGAATAGTTAAATGAAGTGTAATCATCATCATTTACAGAACTTGTTACATCATCCGGTTCGTAACATCTCTCCTAGTTTTGTTCTGAATAGTCTTCACTTTCCACGTCACTGATAGATGCAACGACTTCAGATACAAGATCTACTATATTTTTAGCATCATCAGATAGAAGCGTCGGCTTTGTTATGCTGGAAACACTTGCGTAAACTATTTAATAAATAATGCGACTATTGAATCCTGCAACATTCGTCATACAGAAATAGCAATCTTCCTCGCTTTTCGGTTTTCTATATCTAATGGCTGTCTTGAATTTTAGTTTCGATCGATCCTCTTTTTTATTCCATCGGCTCAAGAAATACTACAAGTGCTACATATTAAGTACAGGACCAATTCCATTTCTTGATGAGTCAGCTCAAAACCAACGCAATTTCTACAAGTACTTTTTCAACTTGTCTGAAAACTTTCTATCACATTGGTGGAAAGTTTTCGAAAGCACTTCACTGTTCAAAGGAGATTCAAAAACTTGTTTTTTTATATCCATGAGAGTATGAAAAAGCCTTCACGATAGGGATCCTGTGCCGATCGCAGGGAGTCCACCGTCCTTGAAGTGACAACCCTCATACCTGCCTAGGTCTAAGTATGAAGGTTTCTCGACTTTGACGAAGACACATATCATTCTACACATGCCTTTTGAGGGCAGTTGTCATCGTCTCCAGCATCCTCCAAGGTGGCAGATTCAAACAACACTTGTACTCTTTCAGCTGCAACTGCAACATCTGAAATTTACGAGAAACAGGTTTTGTTTTTAAAGTTTAAGAATAGTCAGATATTCTTATCACGTGATTAGAAGATCTTTTCCTTCACCCGGCTCTAAATTTTCCCAAACTAATGGGAATTTTTCGGATCTAGACGAAAAATTTGGAGAGTTGGCGAAAATCTGAGTCCAAATTCGTATTAAGCATCTAAAATATAAAAAGATACCATACTTAGCCAGCTTTTCAAATGAATTCACACCCAGTGGTAGTTCGGTACACGAAAACCTGATTTTCTAAGGAATCTTCTGCATCTAGTGGAAAACACATACACACGTATATGGGAAAATCTTAACTTTCTGGGGAAAAACTGATATCAGATTAGTGTTTAGCGCCCCAAAATACGCATAGGTAGCATACGCTGATCCCTCGCACAACCCAATTTTTTTGAACCTGTGTAATCTTTGCTCAAATATTTTTTAGGCGGAAAAACTTTTCGCTTTGACATAATTCAAAGTTTAGGCATAAATAGAAAAAAACC
The DNA here is from genome assembly GCF_010883055.1 of Belonocnema kinseyi. Taxonomy (NCBI): domain Eukaryota; kingdom Metazoa; phylum Arthropoda; class Insecta; order Hymenoptera; family Cynipidae; genus Belonocnema; species Belonocnema kinseyi. The sequence goes on along the minus strand of NC_046663.1, from coordinate 32,229,941 downwards.
TCAGATCATTAAATTTCAAATAGAACAAATAGGACATTTTTTATAGAAAAATTGTCAGTCTGGAAAAGGAATAAGGTTGAACGAAACTTTCTCCTTCCCTTTTTTAGCTCGAAAAATTACTATCTTAAAAACAAAATTATATTTGTCTGAATTGTCATTTTTCGTTTAAAATTTAAAAAAATTCAACTATTTGATTGAGAGTTAAACTTGTTTGTAAAAAAATTTTTTTTAATAAAAAAATTTTTTTTTTCTTTGACATTTCTTCCAATCTTCCAAATTTATTCTCAGATACCCTGGTTTATAAGTTTTCATTGTGGCATTATAGTTTGAGGGTCAAAGCCACGTTGATATAACTATCTGTATGACAAATAATACATTTTGTGACCGCTGGGTTGTTGACTTTTTATGTTTTCAAACAAGCCCCTGTAAATTTATTAATTTTGATCTTTTTGCCTATTATCCTGCGTCTTTTGAAAAAAGTCAGTAAAACAGATTCAAATCTCACAAAAAAATGTTTGATTATTTAATTCCTGAAAAACATAATTAATAAATTAGAATGAGTTTTAATACAGTTAATTGCTACTTCTGATGGAAATTTGTTATAATAATTATTAACTAACAAACTTTATCATTTTGTGAAACGAAAGATATGACTTTTAACTAAAAACAGTAGTATTTTCTTCTCGGATTCTGATAATTTTTTGAAAATTTATTTTTTTAAGTTTTTTGACTTTTTGAGTTTTCTACTTTGCATACTTGAATGTTCAACTTGATATCAGCAGGTTAAAAACCTGTCTTCGAGTGAACGTCTAAAACAACGACTCTCTCGTTGATTGTCTAAAATACTGACTACGTTTTATGAATTGGCCCCTTGTTTTAGTATGTATTTTTATACTTCACAAACAGCACATCAGATTCAAGGAATTAAAAACTTTCATAGGATTCACAAAATTAAAACAATTTAAGGGATTCAATGAATTCAAGGAATACACGGAAAATCAAGCAATTATTGAAAATCAAGGAATTCTAGGCATTCATGGAAATTAAGAAATTTACGGAATTATTTAAATTCTAAGAATGAACGGAGTTCAAGGTATTCAGAAAGTTTAAGGTGCTCATGGAAATTAAAGAATTCATGGAATTCAAGATATTCACGCAATTAATGGAAATCAAGGAATTCTCAGAATTAAAGGCATTTACAGAATTCATGGAATTCAAGGAATTCCAGTAATTTAACGAATTTAGGGAAATCACGGAACTTAGGCTATTCACGGAATTCCAGTAATTTAACGAATTTAGGGAAATCACGGAACTTAGGCTATTCACGGAATTCAAGGAATTCGAGGGATTCACTGAATTAATTAGATTCACTAAATTAATTAGATTCACTGAATTATAGGATTTCACTGCATTAAAGGAATTCACAGAATTCAAGAAACTCAAGAAATTAAAGTAATTTACAAAAATTAGGTAATTCAATGAATTCGCGGAATTCAAGGTATTCAGGAAATTAAAGGAATTAAAGGTTTTCAGTGTACTCTGTAAATTCGGTGGATTCCATGAATTCCGTTAATTCCGTGAATTCCTCGATCTTTTCCAATTCTTTAGATGTCGAAAATTACCTAAATACCGCGAATTCCGTGAATTGTTTCAATTACGTTATTTCCACAAATTATTTAAACTGTTTACTCTTTTGGGTGAACATTTATTTCTTCTTGTTAAAAACGATTTTTTGCATAGAATTCAACTCTCAAATTTTCAGTTGTAAATTTCCCTTACTTGTCTATTTGAAAAAATCACCTCTTTTAGTCAAAAATCCACATGTTTTTTGGAAATTTAACGTTTCATTAAATGAATAATCCATGAATTTCAGTGAAAAATGAGTCGCTATTTAACCGGAAATCAGCCCATATTGACTTACTCTTATGTTTAAACGATTATTTGGTGAATAGCAATGACTGATGTTTTCGTTAATATATGTTCAATAAAAGATCGTGAACTTTAGATTCATGAAAGTGTCGCGTCATCTTCAGTTAAGAAGAAAAAAGATTTGAAAACAGTACAAAATAAATTTTTTATTACTCTACTACAACAAATACAGGCTATAGAAAAGAAAATACTATAGATACAGTAATTCCAGTGAGTAATTTATTAATTTCAAAAAGGAATACATAAAAACATAATTTGAAAACACACATATTTTAATTATAGAAGGTTGTAGACAATAGCAGCAAGTGTATTAGTATTGTCGATAATCATAGTAAGGATTATTAAAGTGGCTGCTACTATTGTAAATTAACTCTGGTTCATCATTCTGTGAGGTGGTTGTTGGACGTTGAGACTGCATGCTAAATGGATCATGAGTACTCGTAAATTCTGAATTATACATATTATTAGGATTCTGTGGTCGATACTCATGGTAAGGGTTATTTATGCGGCCGCTATCATGGTAAAGTAACTCTGGATGATCATCCTGTGAAGTGGTTTTTTGACTTTGAGTTTGCGCGCCAAATAGATCACGAGTATTCGTAACTTGTGTTGGCCTTGCAGCATGTAGATTCGTTGTGCTCGATTGCCCGTTATTTTGAGAAGAATTTTGGTTTTGGATCTTAGCTTCTTTTTGTTTTTTTGGCTTCACTGAAAAAAGAATGCTAATATATATATATATACATACATACACGTTTTATCATATCTGAATCAATCGATCTAGATTTTGACCGAGGATCCACATTTGGCACATCTTGAAAATTATTATTATAAGGGGGCAACACTTGTTTTGCTCCTACACGCGGAATATTTCCTCCAGAAATGGTTCGAAATAGTTGAGAATCGACAGGCACATTAAGGAGTACCTCTCAATATTAAAAATACTTGGTGACATGTTCTCAGAGTAAATGGATCAAGGAGAAAACAGATTCTCAAAATTCAGTCCAAAGGAAATGGATTACCTCGGATCTTAAAGTCGTCAGTTCCCTAAGAAGCACTTTGGAGCATGTGGAAATACTGGAAACCATTTTGTAATGCGTCGGAATTTTCAGGAATACTCAGAAATATTTAAAAATTTTGGGTATGATTCGAAAGATCTGAAGTATTAAAAATAATGATACCTTCTTTTTGTTTTTTGTTTTTTGTCTTATACAATCCAAGAGACACATATTTCTCGCCAGGACGCTGAGGTACCAGCTGATTCAACTCTGTATTAAAAACGAGTTGCGGCGTATCTTGAGAAACTAGTTGAGGTGCAGAGGTGGTACCGTGGTTTTTAGAAGACTTTCTACCAGTATATCTTGTCGCCCATGGATCTGATGCATCTGTAAAAAGAAAAATAGAAAGAAACATAGATAAAACTCATCATATCGAAAATATATATTATCCAAAAGTTGATTAAAAGAGAGTAATAATTGTGATACTTACTAGTTTCGTTGAAGGAAAGTATGAAGATAAGCCCGAAAGCACCGAAGGAGAACCGCATTTTCTTTCGACGTAGATTAAACTGACTTGTTTGAAATTTTTTACGGAAGAACTAATGATTTTTCAGAAATTCACTCTCTTATATACATGCTGATCGTTTGTTGTACGATTTCAGGTACACAATCTTTAAAGAATGCGGTATGCTAATCATGTGTTTACTGCTTTTTCACTGCGTGCTAGTTTGAGATTTAAGGAGTCATTCGAATAAGTATGTGCGTACCTAAAAATACATTTTTGAAACACAGATCAGTGAAATAAAAAAGCTTACAGTATGATATACGTATAATTTTATAAACTTCTGTTTAAAAAATGAACTTTAGTTAATTGCAGTTTTTTATACGCCAAGTTTTCTCCAATGATGTTGTCCAGAAGACGTCATCAAAGTAACCCTGATACGTCTTTTGGATCATATCCGTCAGACATCCTAGAGATTATTTTAAGACGTCTAATATCAGTGCGAATGATGTACCGAGAACTTCTTATGTATTTAAGACGTCTTTAACACACTAGACTTCCTAGAGACGTTGATTGGACTGACAGTGGACGTCCTGGGAACGTCCCAAGGCCGTCTTTGGGACTTTTGTTGTTTTGTTCCCACTCAGAATTCTTTCAAATGAATTTAATGAACTTAAATGAATCAAGTGAGCACCAAACCGTAAACATCCCAAGAATAAGGTCCTTTGGACGTCCCTAGGGCGTAGAATGCACAGTTTGGAACTTTATGACAATTTTGGCAAAATTCATAACAGGATGATGAATTTTGTAATTTTTCAAGCAAATTCATAGAAAAGGCATTTGTAGAAAAAAAATTTGTTTTTTTTCGATGACAACTATTTTAATTAGGAACATCAAGATTATTTCAGAAATTACATTCTTTTTTAATGAGATCTTTTCAATAACTTCAGGAAGGCTCATGATTAGTTTATAATTTTTTCAATTTGTAAACAAATTTAACAAACAAATGCATTATTTAGGCATCTGTGGACGGAAAAATGCATCTGTTTAATTCATTCTTTTTCATTCGGAACCTAATGATAATTTCATTAACACTTATAATTAGTTGATAAATTCTGTGATGTTTTAAACTAGTTTAATAAGCGTATGCATTATTTTGGCATTTTGGACGGAAAATTTCTGTTTTTTAATCTCATTTCTTTCAGTTTAAGTTTCTCATTACTTTTATTTTCTTAATAAGGCTACATCTTAATATTAATGGATTTACTTAACAAATGTTTCTTTAAAAAAAATATAAAACTCATCAACTAGTTATGAACTTTCCTATAATTACCATGCAGTTCCAAATTAAAAAGGATGATCTTAAAAAAAATGAAATTTTTGTCGGCATATGCCCAAATAATTCATTTGTTTGCTAGAATTGTTTGAAAAAGTCATAAAATTAATCAATAGGTTATTAATTCTTTCTGAAATTATCATGAAGTGCCTAATTAAACATTTATTATCGTGAAAAACAAATTTTTCTTTCGAAAAATGCCTTATCTATTAATTTTCTAAAATTACCAATAAGTTTCAAATTAAAAAATTGACATCGCAAAAAACGAAGTTTTCTCTCAATAATGCTTAAATAATGCATTTTTTTATTAAAATTGTTTAGAAAAGTCATAAAATTGATCAATAAATTATGATTACTTTCTGAAATTATCATGACGTTCCTAACTAAAAAAGTTCTCATTGCATAAAACAAATTTGTTTCGACAAATGCCTTATCTATACATTTGTTTATTGAATTTGTTACAAAAAACCATAATCATAATAAACAAATTATAAAGTTTTCTAAAAATTACTTTAAAGTTCCTATATAAAAAAATGAATGTTTTTGTCAAAAAATGCTTGAATAATGCATCTGCGTATTGAATAACTTTACAATATTAACGATAATAATCTTAAAAAGAAATCTCTCCATCATTTAATTGCTCTTCCGAATTTCTCAAAATATAATTTAAGAAAAACGTAAAATTATCGAAAATCGTGAAAAACATTCTTTTAACAGACAATTTCTTTAGTATATAATATTGACTCATCTTTAGCTAATGTTACATTATGGAACTTTGCGATATTTCCTATTTTATTGTTACCAACGAGGGCCGGAAAAATCAAATAGAAAAATGGCAATTTTTGCGTCATATTTTTTCATTTATAAACAATTGAAAGCCTAATGTAACCATCAAATTTGGAAAATATCTGAAAATTTTTATAGGCTTTTTTCCCCATTTTTTTGGTCTGATTCGGTCCATTGGATGAATTTTCTGTATGTTTTGTATCTCAGTGTGCTGAACAAATTTTTTCATGGGCCCATAGCCCAAAACTCCCCGGGTTCCAATATAAGACCCGCTGAAGTCAGTAGCACCGGTTATTAGCTCATCTTGCTTCGCTGTTCACTTTACTTTAAAAAATGCTTTCAGTTAATTTGATTCAATTTGCTGTACGTTTTGTATCTCAGCGGCCTGAAGAAATGTCTTCATTGGCGCAAAGCCCAAAGCCCCCCGGGTTCCGAAATAAGGCCCGTTGAAGTCAACAGTACTGGGTATTAGTTCTGCCTGCTCGGTTTTTGAGTCTACTTTGATAATTAGGTTTGGTTAATTCAACTGAATTTGTTATATGCTGAGTTTCTGGGCATATTGAAAAACATGTGCCCGTGGTAGCAAAGCCCAAAAATCCCGGGTTCCGAGATAAGGCCCACTGAAGTCAGTACCAACAGGTATTAGCTCTCTTAAAAATTAAAGTTGATTGTAAAATTCTTCATGTAAGGCTTTCTATTCAACTGAAATACAAAGTGTTTTTGGGACCATGGCATCAAAGGCAAGGTGAAGAGAACATCTCAAGGTCAAATTGTTTTTTTTTAACAGAGACCCCTATTTACGACGCCGCAAATGAAAAGAGCGTAGAATTCTACAATCTAATTTAAGCCTTAGCGTAAATTCAAGTCAATAGTAAATATTTAGGGTCACCATGACCTTGTTGAATGTCAGAACCATATTTGCATTACTGCGAAATATCTTAAAACGGATGAGCGTTGCCGCTTGCATCAGCATTACCTAGAGTTCAACACGCGGATGTGGCAAAGTCGGACTAAAACTCCTTAGTCATCGTCATCCTGTCAGTCCTTGTAATTATAAAGTTGATAAGTATTATTTTTCTTGTGATTTCGAATCGCGAAGTTGTCATAAGTTTTATACTTGTTTGTATTTCTGTCTATTTTAGATGCCAATTCTAGCCGAGGAGCCACAAGACACTCGCGACATGTGCAGAACAGCCCAAAGTTCTTGCCCCAGATTTGCAGGTACGAGGGTAGTCCAATAAGTCCTTAGAATGAAGTATAAAAACAATTTTTTTTGGGTAAATTTTTTTTTATTTTTCAACATAATCTCCTTGGAGCTCTATAC
>NC_046663.1:32181050-32222969 GCF_010883055.1 Belonocnema kinseyi | reverse complement strand
TTTTTTTCAATTGGTTATAAAAACACGTAAATTCAGAAGATGTGGACTGTGACTGCACCATATATCTAGTCGGGAGTGGTGCTGACTGAAAACAGATGATTTAGAGCGATTCGCGCGTCATCTGTTGGTCATTCTAAGGACTTATTGAACTACCCTCGTACTATTATATCCTAATATATCTTCGCCATCTCCATTTTGCTGTTGATTGTTTTAAAAATCTACTACGCGAAAAGTTATACATAACTGTTATCTATCAAGTTCGAAGATAACGGTACTCTTATATTCGAATTTGTCCTAAACATATAAACGAGCAATATTGGCATTTGGACAATGTATCATTCATTTTCCAAAAACTACACTGCATCTAGATAGCCACTACCCACAAGAAAAATATTTTCATCTTAAAACCATTCGTTAATGTTGTTGATATCTTTTTCGAACTGATCGATTATTATCGGGACATCGTTGTTTCTCCCATCTGCAAAATATGGTTCGTAGATATCAAGAATGTAACCATCAGATGCAACCAACAGAATAGGTTTTACTAAATGACGTCCCTTGTGAATCTCAAGGAATTGTCTCGTTCAATTGGCCTTTTGATATGGATGTAAGATAAGCGAAATTCTCATCGAGTAATGTTCCAGGATCCATAAATCTCTCATCATTTTTGAGAGCTGAATTACTCAGTTGTGTGAAGAACCTGCCTACTTCTATTTCAGGAAAAGTCATAGGGCAATTTAAATATGGCAAGCTGGCATAAAAGTTTCTTAAAAGAAAACCTGCTTCGCCAAGGTGTTACAAGCAGATCCAGGTGGCTGGAGGAACGTAAATATTTTTGTTCAAATATACAGGGTGTCTAAAAAGTCCAGGGAGGGTTGGATACTTCCTCAGGTAAAATATGTTTCAAAAAAGTGAAGGTCATTCCTGAAGTAAATTTCAACGAGGAATTCAATGGTGACCTTTGATTTGACCTTAAAGTTAACCTTCACGGCTTTTTGAAGGTCAACTTTGTTTTTTTTAATGGAAACCCCCTTTTTTACGTCTGCAATCGATAGAGTGGAAAATTCTACGTTCAGGTACGTACCCAAGTTATAGGTCGATTGTAACGTTAGAAATGATAAATTACAGTCCAAATAAGCATTTTGACCTTAAACTACCCTCAACGTTTGATCTCTAGATCATGGTAAATCTCATATTCGGATATGACATTCTATGCTTTTATCATTTGCGGCATCGTAATGAGGAGTCACTGTAAAAAAACCCGATTTGACCTTGAGATGTTCCTTTGAACTTGACCTTGATGTCAATGTCCTAAATACTTTTTGTATTCAAGTAAAACAGCAAGCCTTAGATGACGTATTTCACAATAAACCTTAATTCTTAAGAAAGCGAATAACTGCAGATACTGACTTCAGCGGACCTTATTTCGGAACCCAGGGGACTTTGGGCTTTGCGCCCATGGAGCCATGTCTTCAGGACGCTGAGATAAAAAAACATATAGAAAATTAAACCAAATTAACTGAAACCACTTTTCCTTGAGAAATGTGTATGGATATTTCCAGAATTGACAGAATTCAAGACTTTAAAAGAATTCAACGATTTCGTAAAATTAAAAGAATTTACAGAAACGACAAAATTCAAGGGATTTGCGAAATTAGGGGAACTCTCAGAGTTAACTAAATTAGCGGTATTCATATAATTCGCGGATATCCTGGATATTTCTTGAATCCCATAAATTCCTGGAGCTCTGTGAGTTTCTTGAATTCCATGAATTGCGTGAAGTTCTTAAATACAGTGAATTCCGTAAATTGCTTAAATTCTTCAAGTTTTGTGAATTCCGTGAATTTCCTGAATTTCTTTAATTCGTTGAATTTTTTGAATCCTTTAAATCGGTTGGTTCCTGAAATTACTTGAATTCGGTAAACTCTTTTAGTTCTGTGAAGTCGGCGAGTTTCATTAATTCCGCGAATTGCGTGAATTCCTGGCACTCCGTAAATTCCTTAAATTCTATGAATTCAGGCAATTCCGTGAATTTCTTGCATTCTGCAAAGCCCTTGAATTTCTTAAACGTCCTCTAATACAAAAATACGATTTTTCAATTAAGATGTTATGTTTGACTAAAACAGATAACATTTAATGAAGAAATCAAATAATTAAAAAATAACAAATTTTTCAGTCAATTTGGTCGAATTTTTATCCACATAATTAAATTCTCAAACTATAAAAATATTTTTCCAATCAAATAATCGAAAATAAAAATAAAATTATTAAATTCACGACAAGATGAAGTTTTAACAATGCAGTTGAATTTCTAAGTAAAATTACGAAACTTTAAAAAATTTATTTTAATAAAAGAGTTTTGACTTTGAACAAAATGGTTCAATTTGCTAAAAATAGTCAGTTTTATCCAAAAAAGGTTTTCGAAGTTCAAAAAATTTATTTCCTTAGAAAAAAGATGAATATGGGACAAAATTGGCAAAGAACAATAAACAATAAAAAATAATAACAGAGAATTAGGTTTTAACAAAGAATAGTTTAATTTTTGTCCTTCGTTACTATAAATTTAGTTTGCATATATACTCCATACACATATATAATGAGTAAGGAAACAGATAAGCGGTTATGCACCAAATTGCTTCTTAATAATTTTCCTTGAAATTTTTTCAATCTTCCAAATTTATTCTTAGATACCCAGGTATTCAATGTTTTATCATGACATTAAAGTTTGAGGGTCAAAGGGATATTGAAATAACTATCTGGAAGTGAAATAATACATTTTAGACGCTTATAAAAGGAACTAATTTTTTCGCTAATTAAAGAGTTTCATTAGGAATATTTTATCGAAAACTATCGTATCTGCCAGTTATTTCAATTGAGAATCGTATGAAAATAAATTCCATTTATTTAAAGTAAATTCACCTCCTCCCCCCCCCCCCCCCCCCCCCCCCCCCCCCCCAATCGTGGGAACAAAACCATAAAAATTTCAAGAAAGTCCTTAGTACGTTCCTCGCGCGTCTAATGTCAGTCCAATCAACGTCTCTATAACGTCTAATGCCTTAAAGATATCCTAAGGACATCTTAAACTAACATAAAGTTCCCCGGACATCTTTCGTAGTGACACTAAATGTTTCAAGGGCATCTCTAGGATGACCAAAAGACATGTTCCCAAATACGTCTTAAGAATGTCCCAAAAACGTCTCTAGGACATCCTTAACGGTATGAAATTGATATGTAAACATGAGTTTCATTACTGTTAATTGCTGCATTTAATGGTCATTTGTCAGAATTATTATTAACGAACAAGTTTACTCATTTTTTGAAGCGAAAGATATTTCTTTTAAATAAAAACAGTAGGATTTTCTTCTCAATTTCTAATAATTTGTTTAGAAATCATCCTTCAGGCTTAATTCAACTGGTTTATCTGACATTAAAATCTTTTACGAAATTCACAAAAATCAAGGAAATGAACGAAATCAATGAAATTAAAAGAATTGAAAGAATTCACGAAATTCAAGTGATTCACGGAATTCAAGTAATTCGCGGAATTCATGAAATGCTAAGAATTCAAGGTATTTATTGAATAAAATGAATTTCAGGAATTCAAGAAATTCATGGTATGCAAGGAATTCACGGGACATAAGAAATTGAAGTAATTCGAAGAATTAATGGAATTTGTGGTATTCCAGGAATTCGAGGAATTCAAGGTATTAAAGGAATTCACGAAATTCAAGGTATTAAAGGAATTCACGGAATTCAAGGTATTAAAGGAATTCATGGAAATTAAAGCACACCAAACTTTCACTTTCAGTCAAGTGTCGTATGACATTCACGGAATTCAAGGAATTGGTGGAATTCAAGGAATTGGTGGATTTTAAGTAATTGACGGAATTTGTAGAATTTTTTTAATTCTGTAAATTCCGTAAATTCTTTGAGTTATTTGGGTTAAATATATTTTTTAAATTCTTTTAAATTTGTTAAATTTTCTAAATTCAATGAATTCATTGAATGCCTTTAAATTGTGTGAATTAAGTGAATTCTGTACATTCCGTGAATTCTGAGAACTCCGCGAATTTCGTGAATTCCTATGATTCAGCAAATTCCTCGATTTTTTCTCATCCTTTGAATGTCGGCAATTTCTCTTATAGAGTGAATTTCGCGCATTTCTTAAACTCCGCGCATTCCATGAATTGCTTTATGATTATGATTGAGAAACTATTAGAATTGATCGAAATTTGACACAAACGTTTTTTAACGGATCTCCACATTTCGAGACCTCCTTAAATCCGAAAGTGAAGTTTTTAATATGGCGTCTGTCTGTCTGTCTGCCCAGCTGTCCGGCCGTCCGTTCGCTAACACAATAAATCGCAAAAAAAATGAACGAATCTAATCCATCTTTGGCACACTTCTTTTAGGTCCTAAGAGAAAGGACGAGTTCGTTACTGAGCCATTTTTGATAAAAATTCAAAAAGTGTGCGCACTTTAAAAATTTTTTAGACCATTCTTTTCTGAATTTGAAAATGCTATGTACGGACATTTATAGTATTAAAAAGGACGAACAATTTATCCTCATGACTTTTTTCGATACAACAACGATTCTCATCCTTATATGATTTTCAAAATTGTTCTACCCACTCGAAAATCCAAATGTTAAGCCAAAAAACGCAGGATATGAAAAAAAGTCATGAAAAGAAAAACAGTGATTTTTGAAAGCGCTACAAGATTATCAAAACAAATTTTTGGATTTTCTAGAAAAATAGAAAATTCAAACGATGAGAATGTCGAAAACTCATATAATTCTTGAAAATTCAACGTCTTCTTAAACGACTAATCCACGAATTTCATTCAAAAGAATCTCACTATTTAACAGAAAATCAACCCAAATTGACTAACTATTATGTAAAAACAGTTATTTGTTTAATAGATGTTACTGATATTTTTGGTAATATATGTTGAAAAAATAGCATTAACTTTACATTCATGAAATTCTTAATTCATTTTCATTTAGGATAAAAAGGAGATTGAAAAAGGTACAAAATAAATTGTTCCTTGCACTAATAGAATAAAGACAGTTTATAGAAAAGAAAATATCATAAGTACAGTCATTCCAATGAGTCATATAAGCAGATATATTTAAATTATAAAAGGTTTTTAACAATAGCAACAAGTCTATTCGTACTATCATAAAAGTCCTGCACCTACATCCAGATCTCAATGATGATGAGGATTGGAATCATCGTTAGGACTCTTAGGTAGATACTCATAATAGGGATTATTTAAGCGACCGCTATTATGGTAAAGTAACACTGACTTATCATCATCTGAAGTGGTTTTTGGACGCTGAGAAGACATGCTATTTATATGACGAGTACCCAAATCTTCTGTTGGCCTTGCGGCATTCTGATTTATTCTGCTCGATTGTCCACTATTTTCAGATGAAGTTGGGTTTTGGATCTTAGCTTTTTTCTGTTGTCCTGGTATTTCTGTGAAAAGAATGCTAATATGTATACATACAAATATTATCATATATAATTCAAACGATCTAAATTTTGACCGAGGATCCACATTTGCCACATCTTGTAAAATTATTATTACAACCCAGCGGGCACAAAACAATTAAAGTGCCAAAAACGTCCTTACGACGTTCCTAGGATGTCCTTTGTCAGCCAGTCAACATTTCTAGGACGCCTAATGTCCTAGATATGTCCTAAAGACGTCTTAAAGATATAAGACGTTCTCGATACATCTTTCGTGTGGAAATTAGAAACACATGTTCCAAAGGGAGTCCTAGGGATGTCCCAGTGGCATCTCTAGGACATCTTTGATTTTTTTGCTAACTGGGAAGGGGATGAAAACTCTCAGTTTGCTTGTAAACCAGGAGTATATTCTCCAGGAATACTTCGGAATAGTTAAGAATTTACAGGCACATTAATGAATACTTTTTAATATTAGAAATACTTGTAATAATTATATATTTCTAAAGTAAGTGGATCAAGCTGAAAAAAAATCCAAAAATTCGGTCCGACAGAAGTGGATTACCTCGAATGTTAAAGTCTTCGGTTTCCCGAGGAACACCTTTAAGCATGTAGAAGTATGTGATACCATTTCGTCATGCGTCGAAAATTTTAGGAATAGTTAGGAATATTTAACAATGTTGATAATAATGCGGAATATCTGAAATATTAAAAATACTGATACCTTCTTCTTTTGGTATTACGTTTTTTGTCTCATTGTACCCAAAACGCTTTATTTTCTGGTCCGGAAGCTTAGGTACCAGCCGATTAAATTTTTTGTCAAAAACGACCGTCTCAAAATCAGGAATCAATGGTTGAGATGCAGGGAGAGGCCGGCGACGGTCATCTTTTGTAAGTGACCTATGAAAATTTCCTCTTCCTGAATCCAAATCCAGAGCTTGCTGCGCCATTGAAGCTGAATCATATGACGTATTTGGTGGTGTCTGGAGTCTAGAAGTGTCAAGTGATTCTATGATGCCTTTATCTTTTGTAGAAGACTTTCTTCCAGTTTTTATTTTTTTCAACTTATCTGATGCATCTATACAAAGACAAATTTAGAAAACTATAGATAAAAATCAGCATATCAAAAATATCTATTATCCTAAACTTGATTAAAACAACAATATGATTATGATACTCACAAATTTTGTCAAAGGAAAGTATTAAGATTAGCCCGTAAGCACCGAAGGAGAACCTCATTTTCTTTTGACGTAGATTTAACTGACTCGTTTGAAATTTTTTACAGGAAAACTAATGATTTTTTCGGAAATTTGATATCTTATATACATGCTGATTGTCTGTTGTGCGAATGTAGGTAGCGGAAGAAAACCCCGATGGAGCAATTTACAGTTCTTAAAGTATTATTTATTTTTCATAAAATTTTCCTCATTCTTCGATGAATTCGATATTCCGCTTATGTGTTCACTACTTTCTTACTGCGTGATAGTTTAAGATTTAACGAGTCATTGCAATAACTATTTGTGCGCCTGATACTGCAGTCTAGAAATACATATCAGTGAAAATCGAAAAGTTAACAATAATAAATCCGTATAATGTTATAAGTTTGTGTTTCTAAAATAAATTTTAGTTAATTCTAGATTTATGTACTTCAAATTTTTGTTAAGGATATCGTATTTTCCAATAATATGTTATTTGCCAATTATTGTAATACATTTTCAAACACATTGCTTCTATTTGATTAGTTTAAAACTTTTTTTCAAATTTTCCGACTTTAGAATATCTTAATCTTAATCCAGTTCGCACATTACCGTTCCTCGGACATCATAAGTTCGCCTCATCAACATCCCTAAGACATCTAATATCCAAAAGATGTCCTAAATATGTCCCAAAGACTTCTTAAAGACATAGAACATTTCGGGACATCTTTCGTACTGGCATTGAGCGTCTAAAGAGCATTCCTAGGATGGCCAAAGGGCATGTTTTAAAAGACGTCATAGGGATGTCCCAAAAGCGTATCTAGGACATCAGTAATTTCTTTGCCCACTGGGAAAAAAGTAATGGATATTATAAAATGGTTTTCGCTACTCTTAATAGTTTAATCGTAAATTTATAACAAAATTGGTTAATTTAAAATTATATCAAATCACTTTATCAGCATGATGACCAAAATCATTATCATAATGACCAAAATAAAGAGTAGAAGCCAGTGGCCAAAAAATAAGGATGTCTTGCAGACGTCTTCAGGACATCCCTAAAACGTTTTTTTTTAACATTTCTTTCAGACATCCTAGGGATGCTCTCAAGACGTTTAGTGTCAGTAAAAAAGATGCCTCGAGAACACCCTGCGTCCTTAAGACGTCTTTAGGACATTAGACGTCCTAGGGACTTTGATTGGACTCATACTGGGCGCCCTAGGAACGTCCCAAAGACGCTTTTGGGATTTTCATTGTTTTATTTTATATTTGGAGTTTTTTTAAATGAACTTAATGTACCTAGTGAACATAAATGAACCCAGTGAACACGTAACCTTAAACATCCTAAGAACAACGTTCTTTAGACGTTCCTAGGACGTCCAATGCACATTGGGAAAAAAGGACTTATTTCTTCCAAAATAAGTAACAGACCACAAATATTGACCCATTTGGACAAAAAAAATTTTTAAAAGCTGATAAAATAACAAATATGATGAAAAATATGACCATTTTTACTATTTGACTTTCTCGGTGCTCGTTAATAAAATCAAAATGATGGAAATCACCTAAGATTTATAATGGAACATTAGGTATAGATATTTCAATATTATATAATAAACAAAAGAAATTTTTATAAAGAAATTATTTTTTGAGAAATTTTTTTTTTCATAATTTATCGTTTTTTTGAGTTATATGGCATGAAATTTGGATTTAAACAATATAATGATCAAAAAATTTCTTTTTTAGGTTATTATTGATGATATTAGAAACAAATTCATTAAACATATGCATTTTTTAGGCATTTCTTGGAATTGAGATTTGGGTTTTTTAAGACTAGTCCTCCCTGTTGGGAACTATATGACAATTTTAGCAAAATTTATAACCAGTTTATAAATTTTACGATTAAAAAAAATGTGATAAACAAAGGAATAGATAAGGGATTTGTCTAAAGAAATATCCAATTTTTTGATTGGCAAATTTTTAATTTATGATTTTTTCAAACAAATTTCACATCTAAATGCATTATTCGGGCATCTGTGGACAGAAAAAATCGTTTTTTCGATATCAGTCTTTTTAATTGGGAACTTTATGATAATTTCAACAAAAATCTTAATTAGTTGATAAATTTTATGATTTTTCAAACGAATTTGAAAAAATAGATGCATTATTCAGTCATTTGTGAACGGAAAAATTGATTTTTTTATGTAATTCTTTTTAATTTGAAACTTAATGATAATTTCATCAACCCTAATAATGAGTTTATAAATTCTATGTTTATAAATTCTATGAAACTAAAACTGAAAGGACTGACCTTTCAGTTTTAGTTTCTCCTTACTTTAATTTTTTATAAGGCTGCAGCTTTAGGACAATGCATATGTTTATTAAATTTTCTTCTAAAATAATATAAAATCCATCAACTAGTTATGAATTTCACTAAAATTATCATTAAGTTCCTAATTAAAAAGGATGACATAAAAAAATGCATTTTTCCGTCTACAGCTGTCCGATTAAAGCATTTATTTGTTTCTTTCGTTGAAAAAAACATAAAATTGTTAAACTAATCATGAATTTTGCTACATTTATTTTAAAGATCCCAATTAAGATACACTTTTCATGAGAAAATAGATCAATTTTAAGTAAAAACCAAACGATTACGCTTGGACTAAATAGTTGCCTATTTTGCAAAATAGAAGATTTTTAATAAAACATGTTTGATTTTTAACTGGTAATTGGATTTTTAACCAAATGGTCAAAATTTGAACAAAAATGATTGAAGGGAAACCAAAAACTGTTGCATTTTTAACAACACATTAAAATTTTCAACCAAAAAATATGGCTTAATCAAAATAGTTGCATTTTCAATAAAGAGACTAAAGCCATAGCATGATGAATTTTTTTAGTTGATTTTTCTTAATAAAAAACTATCTTTAATCTTTTAGAATTTCTCAAATTGATTGAAATCTATTAAAAAAATGTGTATCCTATGAAATCCCTCATCTCAATTCTTGTTAATAAATTTTTTGAAATGTACTAAAATATAATAAAATATCATAGGATTCTGCAAAATGCGCAACATTCAAATACCTTATTTGGTTTAAAATTTTTATAATGCTTTTAATGAGGTGAGCTTTTTAATGTTGAACATTTCGAATTTTTTAAATTATTTAACTAAACGTTCCTCAATTTACAAATATTTAATAAAATAAGATTCCCTTTTTGAAGGCGAATTGATTGACCCATAATATTAATACACTTTATTTAAGAGTAATGTAATTACAGTTATTTATAATCTTCGCAAATACTTTTTCCAATCAAAAAACTTTTCGCATCGACATAATTCAAAGATAATGCGTAAATATAAAAAACTGTTCGATCATTAATTTTTAAATAAAATAAATCAGACAATTTTTGTACAAAAATTATTAGTCTAAGAAAAGGATAGGGTTGGAGGACTTTTCCTTTTCTAGCTCAGAAATTTACTACTTGAAAAACAAAATTTTATTTATCTGATTTTTTATTTTTCGTTAAAAATAAAATAAAATTGAATTCATTTATTTGGTTAAAATTTAAACTATTTTGCTCAAAAAGTATTTGGCTGTGGATTAACTTATTTTGGGTTTATAAAATCTCTTGCTTCATTAAAAATTTTTTTTTTTAAAAACCTTCCATAAACATAACCGATTGACAAGAAACTTTGAGCAGAATTTGAAAAAAACTTACACTGTGGACTTTTGTGGCATTTTATTATACGACGAACCGTTGTTTATTTATAGCCTTTTAGGCGATATTTTTAATATAAATCCACGATCCCTTAAACAAGAAAGATTTTTTATGGAAAATTAGAAAAAGTAACCATCGATGGTTTGAGCATTCCAAATATTAACTAATTATTTTAAGTCCACTGATCCATTGTAATTTAAAGATTATAAAAAATTCTCATTTTACTTAGCTCTGTTGAAACGATCAGAAGACGATGTTTTCAAATTAAGGCAGGCATAAAAAATTTCACATCCTAACTCTGTGGAAATAATAAAAAGGTTATAACCTTCTTATTATTGTGTGTGTCACAGCCAGCAGCCAATGTGCGAACTGAATGGTCAGTTCGAGTTTTGGCCAGGGTACAAGGAATTCGCAGAATTCAAGGTATTCTCGGAATTCATAGAATTAACCGAATTTAGCGAATTTACTAAAATCGCAAAATTCTCGAAATTCACGAAAATTGCGGGATTCAAGGAATTCAATAAATTCATAAAATTCACCAAATTCAACGCACTCAGCGAATTCAAAAAAATTAAAGAATTAAACGAATTCAAGGAATTTGCGTAATTCAAAGAGCTCAGGAAAATTTCTTGAAAAATGCTGTAAATTCCTGGAGTACTTTGAATTCCTTGAATTCCATGAATACCGTCAATTGCTGAAATACAGTCAATTACGTGAATGGCTTGAATTTCTTATATTTTGCGAATTTCGTGAATTATTTAAATTGCGAAAATTCATTAAATTTGTTTAAATTTTTCTAATCCTTGAATTTCTTTAATTCCCCGAATTTCGTGAATTTTGTGGATTGCTTGATTTTCGTGAATTCCATCAATCCCATTTATTTCCCTGAAACCTTGAATCCGTTAATTCCTTGATCACGTGCATTTCGTAAATTCCGTATATTTCGTAAATTCCTTGAATTCGGTAAATTCTGTGAATTTCAAAATTCCATTAAATTCCGAAAATCACGTGAATTCCTTGGAATCCTTTAAATTTCGTGAATTCATGTAATTCCGCGAATACCGCGTATTCCTTTAATACCGCATATTTCGCCAATTCCTTAAATACCGCGTAATTCGTAAACCCTCTGAGTGCCATTAGTTCCGCGAAATTCGTGAAATCCTGAAATTCCGTAAGATCTGTAAATTCTAAAAATTCTTTGAATTCCGTGAATTCCGGAAATTACTTGAATTCCTCATATCCTTTAAATTCTGTAAATTTTATGAGTTTCATGAATTCCGTAAAATTCCTGCATTCCTTGAATTCCATGAATTCTGTGAATTACGTGAATCCTACCAATTCCTTAAAATCCTTGAATTCCGTGAACTTTCTAATACAGAAAGAAGAATTTATAATAAAACAGTTATGTTTTGGACCAAAAAAGATAACATTTAATAAAGAAGTCGAATCATAAAAAATAACATATTTTTTAGCAAAATAGTTGAATTTGTAGCAACATATTTGAATTCTGAAACTAAGAAGATGAATTTCCAATAAAATGCTCGAATATTCAAAGAGAAATCAATAAATTTAAATCAAAATGACTTTTTAACAAGGTCAGTTTTCTCATTTCGAAAGATTAATTTTCTACCAAAAAAGATGGATCTTTAACAAATTGAAAAAAAAACAATAAGTAATTAAGAAATATGAAAGAGAAGTTGATTTTTACGAAATATAGTTTTTTTCATTGGTTTCTATAAATTTAGTGCGTTCATAAACTTCATGTACATATGTAGACATATGTAGTTTTCAGAATAATTTTTTAGGGTTTGAAAAAATGGAACAGAAAAATATGGTAGCCTGTAGAGAATTATCCAACAAAGAATTTTATCTAACAGACATATGGGTTTGACACCCCTAAGACACCCCCACGAGTACCTGAAAACTACCCTTAAAACCAAAAATGTCAATTTTTCATGAAATCGACCTTTTGAACACTGTATTCTCGTATTTTTTAAATTAAAATTATTAATATTGGTCTAATGGAATATTTATTATCATTGGTTAATTAATTATTATTTTATTATTCATTTATTAATATTAGGTCATTCATTTTCAATTATGCAAAGAAAAGGAATTTGTTTACATAATTTCTTTTCGATTTTTTTCAAATAAAAATCTTTACTGTTGGTCTAGTGAAATATTTATCAGTACTAATTAATAACTAGTTAATAATTTATTCAATAATAATTAATTTATCAGTAATATTGAAGTAATAATTTTTATTTAAAATAATTTTTTGTTTTAAATTAATCAAACAATGTTAATAAATATTCCACGTGACCTATAGTAATCATTTGTAAGGAAAAAAACGAAATTTGAAAAAAAATTGTTTGAACATATCGCATTTGTTTAAATAATAAAACATTAATTAACCAATGATAATAAATATTCTACTAGAGTAATAGTAAAATAATTTTTAGGGGCAAAAATAATTTTTGAGAAAAAAATTTATTCAAACAAATTCTATTTGTTTAAATAATATAAAATTAATTAACCAATCATAATAAATATATCCACTAGATAAATATTGATAATTTTAAGTAAAAAAGTACGATAATACAATATTCAAAAGGTCGATTTCATGAAAAATTGGCATTTTTGGTTTTAAGGGTAGTTTTCAGGTACTCGTGGGGGTGTGTTAGGGGTGTCAAGCCCATATGTCTGTTAGATGAAATTCTTTTTTGGATAATTTTCCACAGGCCTCCATACTTTCTTGTCCCATTTTTCAAACCCTAAAAAATTATTCTGAAAACTCAAAAAAGTGATTTTTCTTGAGTGATTGAAACTTCAAGTCAAAACCGTCACCTTTAAAAATAAAAAAATAAAAAATCAGGGAATTTCTTTTTCCGGATTTGGAATAAAATGGGGGGGGGGGGTCGTTGCCTTCTAAGATAAAAACAAATATTGCTATGCATTTTTGGACCACCCTAATGTAAATAGTGGGTTGGGAAACATATCAGCGGATATACACCAAATTGCTTCTTATTAATTTTCCTTGAAATATTTTTCAATCTTCCAAATTTATTCTTAGATACGCATTTTTTCAATGTTTGATCATGGCACTATATTTTAAGGGTCAGAGCGACATTTAAATAACTGTATGTCAAATAATAAATTTCAGACGCTCATGAACGGTACAAAACTTTTGGCTAATTACAGATTTTTATTTAGCATATTTTTTGAATAATATCGTTTCTGCCAGTTATTTTAGTTGAGAACCTTATCAAAATAAGTTTCATTTATTATAAGTAAATCGCACCCCATACCTGCCCCCCTAGCAAGCACAAAACCATACAAATTCCAAGAATGTCCTTGGAGACTTCCTTGCACGTCTAATGTTAGTCCAATCAATGTCTCTAGAAGGTCTAATGTCCTGAAGATGTCCCAACAATAATTATAATAATTAACTAACAGATTTTCTATTTTTTTAGGCCGAAATGTATGAAATTTCACTAAAAAAAGTGTTTTTACATTCTCATCAGAGAAGGTATTAGATTTGGGTTAAATTCCCCCCCCCCCCCGCCAGTTTTTGTGAAATGTCCACGTTTTGAGACCCCCTAAATCCAAAAAAACAAGTTATTAAGAATGTGTCTGTATGTTTGTATGTCTTTATGTCTGTATTTATGTATGACTGTATGTCTATATTTCTATATGTATGTATGCTGTATGTCTGTCTGTGAACACTATAACTTTTGAAAAAAATTTTCTATTAGACTGCCTTTTTGTACACTCTTTAAGTGTCCTCAGCTAAAGGTCAAGTTCGTTAGCCAGCCATTTTGCAGAAAAATTTGAAAAGTGGGCACGTTTTGAATATTTTTGAGACCACTTTTTTTAAAATTCAAAAATTCTCTTTACGGCTATTTATAGTATTCAAAAAGTCAAACAATTTATCCTAATGACTTTTTACGAAAAATCAAAAATTATTAGAGTTACAGCATTTACAAAATTCCCAAAAACACAAGAAAATGAACATTTTATGCCAAATAACGCGCGATATGAAAATAAAGTCAAGAAAAGAAAAATGTTGCTTTTTAAATGCCCTACATAATTATCATAACGACTTTTCGAAATTTTCTTGCAAAATCAGAAACTCAAATTTTGACAACATACAAAATAATGAAAAATTTAATAATTACATTTTTCGGACAAACTGTGCAAAACACGGTAAAAAATGAATGCACTTTCTTACCACAACTTTTATCTTTTAATTTCTTTTTCGTCTCGTGTATGGGGTTTCAAAAAATTTAACTTTGCATGTTTTTGATGCTATTTTTAATGATTTACACTGAAAGCACAACTATCAGAAAATTATTCGTGACAAATAAATCATTTTTACATTCTCATCAGAGAAGGTATTAGATTTGTATAGAATTTGCCCTCCCTAGTTTTTGTCAAAAAGCCCACGTTTTAAGACCCCTTGAATCCGAAAAACAGGTTTTTACGAATGTGTTTATTTGTATATCTATCTGTCTGTGAGCACAATAACTTTTGAAAAAAATTAATCTATTAGATTGGCTCTTGGTACACTTGAAAAGAACTTGAAAAGAAAAATGTTATTTTTCGATAGCCCTACAAGATAATCTTATCAAGTTTTTCAATTTTTGGAGAAGTTCAAATTTTGACCTCACGAAAACTAATTAAAAATCAAGAATTACATTTTGCGGTCAAATAATGCAAGATAGGAAAAAAAATGATAAGACAAACATTGTGCACCCAAAAAATATCTACAAATTTGTTATTAATCACACGAAACAAGCTAAGCCAAAATAAATACATTACATTTTTTCAGGGAAGGTAAAGCAAAAAAATTTAATGGGTTTTTCTACATTCTCATCAGAGAAGGTATTAGATTTGTGTAAAATTTGACAACCCACCCCCCCCCCCAGTTTTTGTCAAATTTCCACGTTTTGAGACCACCTAAATCCGAAAAATAGGTTTTTAAGAATGTATCTGTCTATCGGTCTGTCTATATGTATTAATGCCTGTCTGTCAGCACGATAACTTTTGAAAAATAATTTTTTTAGATTGGCCTCTAGCATACTCTTGAAGCGTCCTAAACTATAAGTTACTTACATTCGCCAGCCATTATGGATAAAAAATTTAAAAAGTGAGCCCCTTTTGGAATATTTTTGAGACAATTTTTTTAAAGTCCAAGAATTCTCTGTACGTTTTGTCCATAGAATTTAAAAAATCAAATAATTTATTTAATGACTTTTTTCATAAAATAAAAAATTATGACAGTTATATCAATGACAAAATTCAAGAAAATACACGAAAACGAACCTTTTAAGCCAATTAACGGACGATATAAACAAATTGCAAAAGAAGAAAAAGTTTGATT
This sequence comes from Belonocnema kinseyi, assembly GCF_010883055.1. Taxonomy (NCBI): domain Eukaryota; kingdom Metazoa; phylum Arthropoda; class Insecta; order Hymenoptera; family Cynipidae; genus Belonocnema; species Belonocnema kinseyi. Next base: position 32,207,202 of record NC_046663.1, on the reverse strand, counting down.
TCTCAATGCCCTACAAGATTATCATTAAAAACCTTTTTCAATTTTCTCAATAAATCAAAAACTAAATTTTGGCAGCATAAAAAATAATGGAAAATCCAAAAGTTACATTTTTTCATGCAACATTTTCACAGTATTTCGAATATTCTCAAATATAATAATGCATTTTCAAAAATATATATAAGTATATACATATATACATAATTTAAAAGTTAAAAAACAGTAATGCTGCTCAGCAGACCGTATGTGTGAAGTTTAAATCATAAAGAAAACATTGGAAATGAGCAAATTCATTTTCTGGAAAAACGACACAAGTTGCAAAAAAACGTTGAATAACCAATTTTTTTTAAAGAATGTGTATTTTTTAAATAGGACAATGAAATTTCGTCCGTTTTAATATAAATGCAAGTTACGAATTATAATAATATACATTTATGGGAATGAAATCAAATTTCAGGGATAAACTCGATTGCAAAGCACGGGATACGTAATGAGAATGTGTTCGTTAAAGCCAAAAGAGCTTTAAAAAAATGCATTATCGAGCGCTAAGCGCGAGAACTAACAGTCGCGCGTCCTACCTTTTTAACTATAACTTTTTTGTCCAGAAATTATGATATCAGTTAAAAATTTATATCATTAGTTGAGAAACAAAATTGATTATATTGTATAACGAAAACTCATCTTTAATTATTGTTTAACTGAAAATTAAAATATTCCATTTTTTGAATTAATCTACTTTACATAGCTGAAAGTTCAACTCGACACCTACATGTTGAAAAACATCTCTTACAGAAGTGAAATACGTTAGGCAAAGCACAAAAGCTCTACCAACTTTTGCTCTGACATCGAAAAAGGTGAAGAGGCAACTAGACTGGATAAGCTGCTTTCTCGAAATCTGGATGCTATTCTCGACAATTTAAAATTGCCCAGCAGGAGGTACTTAGAGTCTGGCGGGGATATCTTGGCTCACCTGATCTAGGCACATTTTTCGGGCTTCACACAGTTAGGAGAAGTGAGGTCCATGAAGCTAGGCCCTGAAGTCCTTCATTCCATACAGGTCTCCTGATCCGGATGGTATATATCCAGTCCGATAGTGAGGCTTGCCAGGGCTTGTCTCATGTTGGATTACGTTCCGACGGCACACATCTTTCTTACTAAAAACAATGGAATGACTCGTGGATAGATATATCCGTGATAAGGTCTTGCCAAGTAGGTCACTTCACAAGCAACAACATGTCGATTGGGCTGGCCACTCGAATAAGACGGCCCTAAGCACAGCAATTGTACTAATCGAAGAACCACTAAAGCAGGAAGGCCTCTCGATTGGAGCCTTTATGGACATTGAAGAAGCTTTTAACTACACCTATGGAGAGGTGGTTCTGGCGGTTAAGATCGCACACGGTGTGCTAGTTGCAGTGGTTGAATGGACCTGCCACGTGTTGGTCAATAGAAACTTTACTACTACTAAAGGTGATATCACCTTATATGGATCCGTTGGCTCGTGATGTCCACAGGGAGGTCTTTTATTACCCCTTCTGTGTTGTCTGGTAGTGAATAAATTTCTTTATCTGCTCACGAGTCAGAGCCACCACGTTATAGGCTATAAGGACGATATACTGGTTATCGTGTGCGGCCAGCATGTGGATGCACTCTTCGGGTAACGTAGCAAGCACTAAGAATAGTAGATACATAGTGCAAGAGAACTGGACTATTAGTCAATCCGTGTAAGATGGATGCAGTTGTATTCACCAGAAGTTATAAGTGGGGGACCACAAGTGCATTGAAACTGGCTGGACAACTGAAAATCAAAGGACGAGCCAACTGGAAAGCATCAGGGGACTGAATCTCAGAGGCATCACTGGTACCTCAAATTTGACACCCGCGATGGCTCTGGGGGCACTAATAGTCAACACTTTGCATGCTGAGGGACAAAATATTTACTCATAACTACCTTTTCGACAAGAAGTACCGAGTCAGCCTATCCAAGAAAAACGAATGGCTTAACAGTAAGGCACAGCTTCCTAGTGATGGAGACAACTGGTTTTCAGATGGCTCTAGGAACAAAGAGAATTCGACTTCTGGGGTATATCGTGGAAGAGATGGAATGGGCTTCACAATTGCGATGGGGTCAAACGCAACAGCTCTATAAACTAAGATCATGGCCATGCTCCTGTGCGCCTACAAGGCACAGAAGTAAGGCAATAAAAGAAACACTCGTACTTGCTCAGACAGCATGGGTACTATCATGACCCTAAAGGGAAGAGCAGCCATATCGCTACTAGTTTGAGAGTGCTTTGAGGCACTGAATAAGCTAGCGATAAACAACCGTGTCACTCTGTTTTGGATCGCTGAACACAGCAGAATCAAGGGCAATGAGAGGTTAGTCACTGAAGATATTAGCATTTGGCTGACCGAGGGACATCAGAAGAAGTGGGGTTTGATCTCAGTCTGAAAACAGGCTAAAACACTCTTGGACTCAAAGCTACACTCTCACTGAGCGAAGGAATAACTCAAGATCGGTCGGATCAAAATCAAAGTCCTAACAGATATTTTCATAGGACACGGAAACCTCCAATGCCACAGACATAAGATAGCGCTTGAAGAAAGTCCCTACTCTCGTATGTGCCGAAGGGACAATGAGACTTTTACTCACATCCTTTGTCACTGCCCTGCGATTATGGGAAATGTGTAATACTCGCAGATAATTTCTGCACCAATGAGTCTAAAATACCAGCCAACAGTCATTTTCAGCTAGGATAAAGAGAAGATGGAAATAAAGTACAGAAGAAATTTTTCCTTGCTCTATTATATTACAGTAAATACAGTTTGTAGAAAAAAATACCATAAACACAGTTATTCTAGTGAGTAATGTATTTATTTTAAAAAGTATTACATAGAAAGACATAATTTGAAAACACATTTAAATTATAGCATGTGATTGACAATGGTAGCAAGTGTATTAGTATTGTCATAAAAATCCTGCAGCTCCATCCTGATTTCAATAATAATAAAAATGATGATTATTTTTAGGATCCTTAGGTCTATACTTTATAGTTAGGATTATTTATGCGACCACTATCATTGTAAAGTAACACTGGTTCACCATCCTGTGAAGTGTTTGTTGGACGTTGAAGTTGCACGCTGATTAGAATTACGAGTAATCGAAACTTGGATTGGCCTTGCAGCAGTCTGATTCATTCAGCTTAATTCTAATATATTTGGAGAAAAATTTTATAATCCAATTTTAGGTTCTCTTATTTTTTTTGGTTTTTCTGTAAAAAAATTATTGTATATGTATGCATACAAATATCATCATATCTCATGTAAAGGATCTAGATTTGACCGAGGTTACACATTTTTCACGACTTAGAAAATTATTATTACAAGGAGTCGAAAAATCTTAATTTGATTGTACACGAGGAGTATTTTTTCTGCAAATACTGCGGAATAGTTGAGAATTTACAGGCACATTAAGGAGTACCTATTAATACTAGAAATACTTCTAATGTTGATATGTTCTTAAAGTAAATGGCTCAAGAGGAAAACAGCTTTTAACATTTCGGTTCAACGCAAGGGTCACCTCGGATGTTGAAATCATTGGTTTCACAAGAAAAACGTTAAAGCGTGTGAAACTATTTGATAAAATTTCGTCATGCGTCGGAATTTTTAGGATTACTTAGGAATATTTGAGAGTTTTGAGAATCATTCGAAATATCTTAAATATTAAGAATACTGATACCTTTTTCTTCTGGGTTTTTTTTCCCCCGGCTTAATCCAAGAGGCTTATATTTCTCTTCAAAAGGCTTAGATACCAACTGCCTTGTTTCTAAATCAAAGACAAGTTGACGATTATCTTCATCAACTGTTTGAGATGCAGGGAAAGTCCCGTGGCGATTATTTCTAGACGAACCTTCGATATTTCCTGTTCCTAAATATAAATTCAGATCTGGACGCGCTATTGAATGTGAATTTGGTGTCGAAGATGAATACATTTGACGTCTCGAAGTGACAGGTGGATCGGGTTGCCAAGAAACACCTTAAAGCATCAGAAACTATTTGACACTATTTCGTAATGCCTTGAAAATTTTCTGAATACTTAGGAATATTTGAAAATTTTCGGAAATAATTCAAAATGTCTAAAATATTAAGAATACTGATACCTTTTTCACCTGGTGTTTTTCTTTGCCGGTTTAATTTAACGGCCTCGTATTTCTCTGTAAAAGGCTTAGATACCAGCCTATTCATTTCTGTATCATAAACGAGTTGACTATGTTGTTCAACAACTGGTGAAGATATTGAATTTGAATTATGTGACAAAGACGAAGAACTTGAAAGCCCCAAAGTGAGAAATGGTTCCATGCTGCCTTTATCTTTTGTAGAAAACTTTCTTCCAGTGTTGATTTTTTTCTGCTCATCTGATGCATCTATGAAAAAATATAAAAGAATATGGATAAAACTCATCATATCGAAAATATTTATTCACCTAAATTTGATTCAAAAAGAATTATGATACTTACCAATTTCGTTAAAGGAAAGTATGAAGATAAGACCGAAAGCACCGAAGAAGAACCTCATTTTCTTTCGAGGTAGATAAAACTGACTCGTTTGGTATTTCTTACAGGAAAACTCATAATTTTCTAGAAATTGTCTCGCTTATATACATACGCATCCTTTTTCGTACCAGTGCAGGTAGCGGAAGGAAAAATCGGTGGATCAATATAAAGTTCTTTAAGTTTTATTTATTTTTCATAAAGTTTTCCTCGTTCTTCGAAGAATACGATGTGCTACGTAGGGCTTTACTGCTTTCTCATTGCGCGATAGTTTCAGATTCAACGATTTATTGAAATTACTATTTGTTCCTCTAATACTACATTTTCGAAATCCAGATGAGTGAAAATAAAAAATTTCACAATAACGTATCCATATAATTTTAAAAGCATGTTTTTGGAGGATTAATTTTAGTTACTTGTGGGTTTTTATACAGCGATTTTTTCCAATAATATCGTATTTTTCAATTATTTTAATACATTTTCAAACACATCGCTTCCATTTTGTTAATTAATTTTTTTTCAAATTTGCTGCCTGATTCCGAAAAGAGATCCGAAGAGATTCATATAAATCCACGTTCATGTGAAAGAAGACAGTTTTTTATGGAAAATCAGAATAATAAACCACCAAAAAAAATTGTTAAATTTAAAACAGATCTTTTTTTAAAGCATGGCTTGAGTCTTCCAAATATAAACTAATTGTTTTAAGTCCACTGATCCATTGTAATTTAAAGATTTTAAAAAATTCTTATTTTACTTAACTCTATTGAAACAATCAGAAGAGGATGTTTTCAAATTCAGGCAGGCATACAAAATTTCACATCGTAACTCTATGGAAATAATCAGAAGGTAACCTTCTTATTATTTTATTGAAATTTTCAGTTTTTACAATTTCTATGTTTATACCTTTTTTCAATTATTTTATACAATTCCAAATAATTCAGCTTTTACTGAAGTATTTTATTTAACTTAGTTTTTCACTATTGAATTAGGAAATATATTGAATAATCGTATTTTTATTATACCCTGAAGAAATACGAATTTTTAGCAAAATCATTAATTCAACATTTAGAAAAGATGAATTAAAAAATAATAATAGTGGTCTTTGCAATAGAAAATAATAAACTTCCTATTCATTGAGTTCACACATGAACTGCGCGTACATGTATTCTCGGAATTCTTAGAATCAACGGAATTTATTGAATTTACTAAAATCGCAGAATTCACGAAAATCACGGAATTCAAGGAATGCAATAAATTCAAAGAATTCACCTACTTCAAGGTACGCAACGAATTCAGCAAAATGAAAGAATTAAACGAATTTAAGTAATTTACGGAATTCGGGGAGCTCAGGAAAATTTCTTGACTCCCATAAATACCTGGAGTTCTTTATGTTCCCTGAATTTAATTAATTTCGTCAATTTCTGAAATACAGTTAATTCCTTGAGTTGCTTAAATTTAGTGAATTCTGTGAATTGCTTAAATTCCGTAAATTCCTTGAAACTTTGAATCCGTGATTTCCTTGAATTACGCTAATCTCGTGAATTCCGTATATTTCGTAAATTTCGTTAATTTGTACAATTTCTTAAATTCTGGAATCTCCGTGAATTCCTTGAAATGCTTTAAATTACGTGAATGCATGTAATTCCGTGAATTCCTTGAATACCGTGTATTCTTTAAAAATCGCATATTTCGTCAATTTCTTAAATACCGCGTAATCCGTCAATCCCCTGTGTTCCATTAGTTCCGTAAAATTCGTGAAATCCTTCAATTCCGTAAAATCTGTGAATTTTAAAAATTTTGCGAGTTCCGTGAATTCCGAATATCCTGAGTGCAATGAATTTGAAGCCACATAGTTAAATTCTCAAACTAAAAAGATGAATTTCCAATAGAATAGTAGAATATTCAAAGAAAAATCAATAAATTCAAATCAAAATGTCTTTTTAACAATATCGGTTTTCACAGTTCAAAAAATTAATTTTCTACGAAAAATGATAGGTCTTTAACATAATGGAAAAGAACAATAAGTAATTAAGAAATATGGAAGAGAAGTAGGTTTTAATAATATATCGTTTGCTTTTTTTCATTGGTTTCTATAAACTTAGTTCGCATATAAACTTCATGTTAATTTGTAGATAGTGGGTTGGGAAACAGATTAGCGGAAATACACCAAATTGCTTCTTATTAATTTTCCTTCACTTTCCTTCCATTTAAATAATATCGTTTCTGCCAGTTATTTTAGTTGCGTACCTTATCAAAATAAGTTTCATTTATTATAAGTAAATCGCACCCCCCCCCCCACCCTGCACCCCTAGCAGGCACAAAACCAGAAAAATTCCAAGAACGTCTTGGGAGCGTTCCTCGCACGTCTAATGCCAGTCCAGCCAACGTCTCTAGAACGTCTAATGCCCTGAAGATGTCCCAATAATAATTATAACAATTAGCTAACAGTTTTCCTCTTTTTTTAGAACAAAATATATGACATTTAACTAAAAAACGTGTATTTTTTCTCGGATTATAATAAGTTTTTGACAATTCATCCTTTTTGCTGAATCCAGCTGTTCTTTATCTGAAATTAAAAACATAAAAGCTGGACCAACTTTTGCACTGACATCAAGAAAGGTGCAGAGGCAGCTAGACTGGATAAGCTACTTTCTCGAAATCTGAATGCTTTTCTCGACATTTTAAAATTGCCTGACAGGGGGTACTTAGAGTCTGACGAGGATACCTTGGCTCACCTGACCAAGGGACATTTTCCGGGCTTCACACAGTTAGGAGAAGTAGGGACCATAAAGGTAGGCCCTGGAGCCCTAGTCTGACTGTGGGTTACGTTCCGACAGCATGGAGGGATGCAAGAGTAGTTTTCGGTTTGAAAGCGGGCAGGACCGGTTACACTTCAACAAAGCATTTCCGTCCCACTAGCCTCACATATTTCTTACTGAAAGCAGTGGAATGACTTGTAGATAGATATATCCGCAATAAGGTCTTGACAAGTAGGCCAATTCACAAGCATCAATATGCCTATAGGGCTGGTCACTCGACAAAGACGGCCCTAAGCACAGCAACTGGACTAATCGAAAAACAACTGAAGCAGAAAGGCCTCTTGATTGAAGCCCTTATGGACATTGAAAAAGCCTTCAACTAGACCTGTGGAGAGGTGATCCCGGCGGTTATGATTGCACACGTTATACAAGTTGCAGTCGTCGAATCGACCTGCCACATGTTGGCTAATAGAAACTTTACTACTACGATAGGAGATATCACCTTGTGTGGATTCGTTGACTCGGGATGTCTGCCGGCAAGGGGTTTTATCACCCCTGCTGTTGTGCCCGGTAGTAGATGAATTGCTTTATCTGCTTACGAGCCAGATCCACCACGTTATAGGCTATGCGGACGATATACTGGTTATCGTGCGTGGCCAGCATCTGGATGTGCTCTACGGGTAATGCAGCATGCTCTAAGAATAGTAGATTCATGGTGCTAGAAGACTAGACTGTAAGTCAATTCAAATAATATGGATGCAATTGCATTCACCAGAAGGTATAAGTGGGGAGCCACGAATACATTGAGACTGGCTAAATAACAACTGGAAATCAAAAGACGACCCAAATATCTTGGAGTCGTTCAGGATGAGTAGCTGGCATGGAACGAGCACCTGGAAAATAAGCGCAAGAAGCTAGTAGCAACTTCATGACTTTGAAGAAGAGCCATAGGGAACAGCTAGGGTTTAAAACCGGAGACACTTGTATGAAACGACACATTGATCCTGCGACCTAAACTAACCTATGCGGCGGTGGGCTGATTGAGCAGGGTGGAACTGTCTACTGTGAAGTCTCCACTGGAAAGGATCAGGGGACTGATTCTAAGTGGCATCACTGGTGCCTCGAATTCAACACCCACGATGGCCCTGGGGGCAATTATTGGTATAGAGCCCCTTCATCTTACCATCAAGGCCGTGGCTGCGAAGGCGACAGTATGGCCGATACCATTAAACATTGCGAAGAGGCTGACACTGCAAATTGCTTAGAAGTGAGGCACACGTGCCTAGTGATGGGGACAAGTGATTTAAATATGGCTCTAGGAACAAGGACAACGAGAAGGGTATATCGTGGAAGGAATTAAATAAGCTTCAAATTTTTGATGGGATCCAACGTAACATTTCTACAATCTAAAACTATGGTTATGCTCGAGTGCGCCTACAAGGCAGGTCAGTATGGTAAGACAATGAACATTCGTATCTGCTGAGACAGCAGTGCTACCATCATGGCCCTGAAAGGAAGAGCTACCATGTCGCTACTATATGGGGAGTGCTTTGAGTTCTTAATAAGCTAGCGACAGACAATTGTGTCACTCTGCTTTTGATCCCTCGGCACAGCAGAATCAAGAGCAATGAGATATCGGATAGGCTAGCAAAGCTAGTAGCGAAAGGGAGTTTTGCTGGACCTAAGACAATCTTTAGCATTTCCTGTAGGTTAAACACTGAAGATATTAGCAGTTGGCTGACCGAAGAACATCAGAAGGAATCAGGTTTGGTCTATGACTGCAGACAGGCTGAAACACTCTTACGCTCAAAGCTACACTCTCAACGAGCAAAGGAATTACTCAAGCTCGGGAGAATCAAAATTAAAGTCCTAACAGAAATTTTCATAGGACACGAAAACCTCCAATACTACAGACATAAGATAGGGCTTGAAGTAAGTCCCTTCTATCGTATGTGCCGAACGGATAATAAGACTTCTACTCACATCCTTTGTCACTGCCCTGCAATTATGGGTAAATGTGTTATACTCACAGACAATAATCAGTGTCTCAGTTGGTTAGACTCTCGGACTTCACCTCAGAGGTCCAGGATTCGATCCCTGAGCCGGTAACTCTGGAAATTTTTCTATGTACCTTTACCGATGTTCTGTTGGATCGGAACCCACCTCCATCTGTAGGTCTTCCCATAGTGTACTTTACTGCAACCCAGTCCGTCAATGATGGAGTAAAACCAAGCTTTGCCCAATATGTCGGGGCACACTGCTCTCATCAGATCACTTGATTGCATTATAAAAATACGTCCGTGACTGATGGTATATACCAGGACAGTCCTGCGTTAAATAATTAAAATACAGATCCAGCCTTTGATAAAATTTAATTGCTTAAACAATTAATTACCCTGAAATGCCCCGAAATGCAACGGACAAACATCACAGCTTTAGATGTTTCAGCGATCTTAAAAAGGGCAAGTAATTGGAAGCCTCCAGGGCTGGACATGGTTAACAACTTCTAGTACAAGTACCTGACGAGTGTGCATCTTGTTTTGGCAAGGTATTTTCAGAAGATCATTGAACACCCAGATCTGTTGCCAGGCTTTATGATCCAGGGTAACGTATATGTTACCAAAAAAAAAAACCAGATGCTCAAAATCCATCTGACTTTCAAGCGATAACCTGTCTTCCAACAATTTATAAATGCCTTAAATCTATCATTGCATACGGCATATATTGACTACAAGCAAGCGGTTTCTTCCGTGCCGCATGACTATTTGCCTGAAGTCTTAAAAGTTTACAAATCTACCCACGCATTATTGACTTTCTAAGTCATGCTATGAGGCTCTGAGCTACAAGAATCAAGTATTTGGATCATGGATAACCAAGGATAACTAGATCAATAGGCTTTAGGATGGATACATTTGAAGGAGACTCCTTCAGCTCTCTATTTTTCTGTTTAGCATTGAATCCATTGAGCAAAACACTAAACAGCATGTATCATGGGTTTAGAATTCATGATAATGAGGATGGTCATCAAGTGACCCAACTTCTTTACATGGATGACCTGAAACTGTACGCTAGTTCAAACCAGAAACTGCAGCAAGTGATTGATGTCACAAAGCAGTTTTCCAACGATATCCATATGGAGTTCGGACTAGATAAATTTCGAACAATGCATATAATCAGAGTGGAATTAGGGCAGGCGAATCAGATGAATATATGCGTATTATTGAATCTAATGGCGCATTCGTGTATCCTGCACTGGTGTAGAATAAGAGCACTCCAATTACTCCGTCTTGGTTTTTCTTACTTCTTCCGTCTCACTCTGACCTGCGTCGGTGCAGATCGGAGTGCACCAGTGCAGGATAACCGAATAGGCTATAAGGATATTCAACATAAGATAGTTAAGACAAGCCTAACGACTGCCTTCACTCGAGACTCAGATTGATTATAAAGAGCTTTCTCAAGTCGGCAAAAAAAATCAGGACAATCAACACATATGCCATCCCTATCCTTACGTACTCCTTCGGATTCATAAAATGGTCTGACATCGACCTTAAAAGTTAAAAAAAATTGTTTGCGTGGAAATGACGAACCACCAAATGCACCACAATGGAGGAAAGTAGCTATCCATGATGAGCACCCTAAAACGTTAGATCAAAATGAAGTAGATAGTGAGGCATCCAATGTTTGGCTAAGAAAGAGTGTTTTGTATCTAGAGACGAAGGATTCATCATTGCGATACAGAAAATGGTTGTCAACATCAGGAATTATCGCAAACACGTATTAAATCAAGACGTGATTGACCGGTGCCGAATATGTGCATATACCAACGAATCCATCGAGCACATTATTGATGGCTGTCGCGTAATGGCTCAAAGAGAATACACGTACAGTCATAATGATATAGCGGGCATTATACATAAACAACTGGCCCTAAACCTACGACTCTTGAAAGAATGGATGCCTTTCTATAGATACATTCCAATGTTCTTTTTAGAAATCGAAGATTCCATCTTATATTGAGATGTTACTATCCAAACAGATCATTACACAGGGGTGAATCGACCTGACATCGTGATGCGAGAAAAAAAGGTGAAAGTATCTACATCATCGACATTGCTTGTCCGTGTAACCGAAATTTGCAGTCAACCTATACAACCAAGATCCACAGTTGGTTAGAAACACGGACTTTACCTCAGAGATCCGGGGTTTGATCTCTGAGCCGGTACCTCTGTACATTTTTCTATGTACCTTCACTGAGGTTCTGGTAGTTCGGAACTTACCTCAAGCTGTAGGTCCCCCATCGTGTACTTGACAGCAAACCAGTCCGTAAATGATGGGATGAAAACCAGTCTTTGTCCAATATCTCGGGGCAGACTTCTCTCATCAGATGACTTGATTGCATTATAAAAATGCGTCCGTGGCTGATGATATATACCGGGAAAGCCCCGTGCAAAGTAATTAAATAAAAATTCAACTCTGACCAAAAATGCCATCGACATATTGGGCAGTAACCATCTTAAGCCTTTGACAACATTTCTTTCAATAATAATAAAGGACTAATCCACGAATTTCACCCAAAACTATATTAACATTTTACAGGAAATCAGCCCAAGTTGACTAATTCTTTTGCAAAACCATTGCTCGTTAATAGCAATGACTAATTTTTTCGTTAATAAGTTTTTGCAGAGAGACCGTAAACTTTAGATTTATGAAATTCTAAAGTCATTTACAGTTAGGATAAAGAGAAGGTTGAAAAGAGTTACAGAAGAAATTTTCCCTTGATTACAGTAAACACAGTTTGTAGAAAAGAAAATACTACGAATACAGTATTTCTAGTGATTAATGTATTTATTTTAAAAAGTATTACATAAAAAGGCACAATTTAAAAACACACATTCAAATTAGAGAAGATGGTTAACAATAGTAGCGAGTGTAATAGCATTGTCATCATAATCCTGCAGCTCCATCCTGATCTCAACGATAATAAGAAGAATGATTATTTTTAGAATCCTTATGACGACACTTTATAGTTAAGATTATTTATGCGACCGCTATAATAGTAAAGTAGCAATGACTCAGCATCCTGTGAAGTGTTATTTAGACGTTGACTCTGCACGATAATTAAAATCACGAGTATTCGAAACTTAAGTTGGCCGTGCAGAATTCTGATTGATTGGGCTTGATTCTAATATATTTGGAGACAAATTTAAGTCTCCGCTCTCAGGTTCTCTTCGTTTTTTCATTTTTTCTGTAAAGAGAATGCTGGTATTTATATATGCATACAGATATCATCATATCTGATCCAAACGATCTAGATTTGACCGAGGGTTCACATTTTTCACATCTTGAAAAATTATTATAACAAGGGGTCGACAAATCTTAATTTTCTTGTACACTAGGAGTATATTTTCTGAAAATACAGCGGAATAGTTGAGAATTTACAGGCACATTAAGAAGTACCTTTTAATCCTAGAAACACTTCGAATATTTATATGTTCTTAGAGTGAATGACTTACAAGGAAAACAGTTTTTAAAAGTTAGCTTTGACGCAAGGCTGTTGTCATGCATCGGAATCAGTAGGAAAACTTAGGCATATTTAAAAATGTTCGGAATCATTCCAAATATCTCAAATATTAAAAATACTGATACCTTTTTCTTCTGGGTTGTTTCTTCGCCGGTTTAATTGAACAGGCTTATATTGCTCTCCATAAGGCTTAGATTCCAGCCGATTTGCTTTCAAATCAAAAACGAGTTGATGATTATCTTTATTAACTTTTTGAGATGCAGGGCGCGTCCCGTGGCGATTATTTCCAGGTAAACCTTCGACACTTCCTATTCCTAAAGTCAGATCTAAATTCAGATTTTGATGCGGTATTGAATTTGAATTCGATTTAGAAGATGATGACATTTGACGTCTGGAACCGAGAGATAAATCGGTTTCCCCAGCAACACCTTAAAGCATTTAAAAATATATGACACGATTTCGTAATGTGTCGAAATTTTTTCCGAATACTTAGGAATATTTGAAATATTTTAGAAATAATTCGAAATGTCTCAAATATCAAGAATACTGATACCTTTTTCAACTGGGTTTTTTCTTTCCCGGCTTAATGCAGAAGGCCCATATTCCTTTGTAAAAGGCTTAGATACCAGCCGATTTGTTTCCGCATCATAAACGAGTTGACCATGTTGTTCAACAACTGATAAACGTATTGAATTTGAATTACGTGCCGAAGACGAAGAACTAGGAAGCCTAGAATTGAGAAATGGATCTATGCTTTCTTTATCTTTTGTAGAAAACTTTCTTCCAGTGTTGACTTTTTTCAATTTATCTGATGCATCTGTAAAAGGAAAAATATAGAGAAATATCGATAAAACTCATCATATCGAAAATATATATTATCCAGATGTTGATTAAAGAAGGATAATGATTATGACACTTACCAATTTCGTTTAAGGAATATATGAAGATAAGCCCGAAAGCACTGAAGAAGAATCTCATTTTCTTTCGACGTAGATTAAACTGACTCGATTGGAATTTCTTATAGGAAAACACATGATTTTTCAGAATTAGGCTCGATTATATACATATTGATCGTTTGTCGTACGAGTGCAGGTAGCGGAAGGAAAAATGGGTGGATCAATATAAAGCTCTTCAAGTTTTATTTATGTTTCATAAAGTTTTCCTCATTCTTCGAAGAATACAATATGCTACGCAGGGCTTTACTGCTTTATCACTGCCTCATAATTAGAGATTCAACAAGTCACTGAAATAACTAGTTGTTCTTCTAATACTACAATTTCAAATTCCAGATGAGTGAAAATGAAGAGGTTAACAATATCATATCCGTATAATTTTATAAGCATATTTTTGGAAGATCAATTTTAATTATTTATAAGTTTTTATAATGCAAATGTTTTCCAATGATATCGTATTTTTGAATAATTCTTCAACATTTTTAAATAATTTGCTGACTGATTTCAAAAGAGATCAGTAAAACTCTGCACAATCTGATAATAAAGTTAGAATAACTGAATCTGAACCCAGTAATCACAAAATCGTGAAAATCCCAAAACTTCCTTGAGGCATTACTAGGGCGTCCTATGTCAGCCCAATCAACGCCCTGAAAACCTTTAATTTCCTTAAGGTGTCCTAAAGACGGCTTAAGCACATCCCAGGACGCAGAAGAAATTAAGAATGTCCTAGAGATGTCTTCGGGATATCACTAAGAGGTCTTTTGGAACATGTCTTTTGGACATCCTAGGAATGCTCTTGAGACGTCTAACAAGGGCGTCTTAAAGGACGCTCTTGAAATTTTAATGGTTTTATGCCCACTGAGTACAAAAGATGTATTGAGAACGTCCTGTGTTCTTAAGATATCTTTAGGACATTCTAAGGACGCTCAACGTCTTAGAGACGTTTATTAGACTGACATTAAATGTCCTAGGAACTTTCCGAGAACGTTTTCGGGATTTCTATTTTTTGTGGAAACTCTGGATTCTTTTAAGTTTACTTGCTCTAACTTCAGTCCGACAAGGGAATTTTTAACGAAATTTAAGAATCTACCAAAAATCCCAGTGGATACAGAGCCTTGAATATTCCATAAACGTCCTTGAAAGGTTTTAAGGACATCCTATGTCAGTTAAATCAACGTCTATAGGACGTCTAATGTCCTAATGATGTGCTAAAAACGTCCTAAGAACATAGAACGCTCTCGGGACATCTTTCGTACTGAAATTGGGCTTCTTAAGAGCATCCCTAGGATGTTTCTAATAACATGTTCCAAAATACGTCTTAGGGATGTCCTAAAGACGTCTTTAGGACATTCTAAAATTCTTTACCGACTGGGTAGATAAAATTTTGTCGAAAGATGTATAAATATTTTAACAGTCTTCTCCTTCTACTTTGTTCTTTTCTGATCTAAAAAGGAAAATATTTCATTTAAAAGTTAAATTTCTAACTATTTCAGAATAATTTTCAATTAAATGGTCAACATTTTAAATAAAAAAGATGAAAGAGAAACCGAAAACTGCTTCATTTTGTATAACACGTTTAAATTCTCCTGCCCAAAATATGACTTCTTTAAAATCATTATATTTTTAATAAAGTGACTGAAGTTAAAACTGAAAGAAATTTTTTTTCATAAAAGATGAAAAAGTTAAATTCTGAAAAGAGATGAAGATCATTTTCGTGCTAAGCATAAGGTCTCTGGAGAAATAGAATTTTCTATGATAATGAGAATTATAAAAATGTTTACAGCAATTTTCAATGATAAAAATCACTTTACTTTAATCCTTTCACGTTATTGAAATCTAGTGGAGATTCCTCACAATCTTCATAAATGCCAAACAATACTTTGAATGCTTTAAAATCCCTAGAATTTATATAAATCTATTCAAAAAATTTTGAATCTCATGAAATCGCTCAACTGAATTCTTGTTAATAAATGTTTTGAGTTATACTAAAATCCAATAATGCCCCGTGAAATTCCATGAAATCTATTGATGTCCTTGAGTTTCTTTGAAATTTTTTAATTATCACGAAAACCTTTGTGATTCTGCAAAATGTAATTAAAATATTTAAAAAGTTGAAATACCTTTATATTTTTTAGTATTGTATGATCTTATAAATTCTATATAACATCCTACCAAGTCTTTTGAATTTTAACAAAATTTCTGTTCAACGAATTCACAGAATTCGGAGAATTTAGTGACTTCTAGAAATTAAAGTAATTCCAGAAATTCATGGAATTCACGGAACTCAGTGAATTTACAGAATTCACCGATTGCATGGAATCCATGAAAATGACGGTAATTAAGGAATTCAATAAATTTACAGAATTCACATAATTCAAGGTATTCAATTAATTCAACGAATGCAAAGAATTAAACGAATTCATGGAAATTACGGAATTTAAGAAATTCACGGAATATAAAAGATTTTTAGAATTCATGAAATTTTCAAAATTAACGGAATAACGTAATAGTATGAATTCCTTGAATTTCATAAATTTTTTGAATTGTTTGAATTTGGTGACTTCTTTGAATTTGTATAATGTTCAAACTCCTTGAATTCCTTTCATTCCTTGAATTCTGAAAATTCGGTTAGTTCCTTGAATTCCGTTTATTTTTTGAATTACGTGAAATCCTTAATTAATTTAATAACTGGAATTATTTGAATTCCTTAAATTCCTTAAATTCTATCAATTGCGCCAGCCTAATAAATTCCGTGAATTTCGTGAATTTATTGAATTCTGAGAATTCCGTGAATTCTGTAAATTTATGAATATCCTGAGTGGCATGAATTCCCGAAATTTCGTAAATACTCTGAATTTCTTGAACTTGATTAAATTACGGGAATTCCTTGACTTCTGGTAATCTGTGAATTTCAGTAAATTCTGACAATTTCTAGAATTCCGTGAATTTCCTGAATTCCGAATGTTCCGTGAATTCTCAAAATTTTGTCAGTTCTGAGCACAGAGTGGTTCATTTAAATGAGCAATACGACGCTAGTGTAGTTGTTTTAGGGGGTCACTCCAAGAGAGATTTTTTTACATTCTCACCAGAAAAGGTATTAGATTTTTGTAAAATTTGATCCTCCCCCATCCCCTTTTTTTAAATGCTCACTTTTTGAGACCCTCTGAATACGAAAAACAGGTTCTTACAAATGTGTCTATCTGTTAGTCTGTCTGTGGATGGTTTTTTGTTAGCACGGTAACTTTCGAAAGAATTGACTGATTGGACTTTTCTTTGGTAAATTGTTTAACTATTTCCAAATAAAGATCGAGTTTGTCAGGCAGCCATTTTGGATAAAAATTCAAAAATGAGCACATTTTGAATATTTTTTAGACCAATTTTTTCAAATTTGAAAATTTTCTCTACGGGCATTCATAACATTCATGAAGAGAAACAATTTATCCCTATGACTTTTTTGATAAAAGCAAAATTGACCAGAGTTATAGTATTTCCAAAATTCCAAAAAATACGGTAAAATGAATATTTTAAGCCAAATAACGCACGATATGAAAAAAAGTCATGGGAAGAAAAATGTTTCTTTTTAATGCCCTGCAAGATAATTCTAACGGCTTTTTGAATTTTCTTGAAAAATTTAAGATTAAAATTTTAGAAGGATTAAAACCCTATGGAAAATTAAAAGTTTCATTTTTTCATTTAACATTGGGAAGAAAAATGACTTGTTTGGTTCAGAATAATGTACAGCTTACCAATCTTCACCAATTTCGACAAAAAAAATTAAAGAAAGCTAATAGGATTTATAAGAGATTTGTTCGGCCTGATTTTTTAATTAGGGTTTAGAATTTTTTATAAATAAACAAATATGACGAAAAAATGGCCTTTTTCTATTTGACGTTCCCGTTGCTTGTCAATAACAGAAAAATGGTTGAAATCGCTTAAGATCCATAAAATAGCATTAGCTAAAAATATTCCAATATTAGACAATATACAAAAAAATGTGTTATCAACAAATTATTTGTTGAATAAATGTTTTTACGATTTTCCTTAAATACACGTTTCTTCAAGTCATGTTGCAAGAAATTTAAATCAAAACAATATGTCAATATGTCAATTTTTCAATTGGGAAATTCATGATAATTTTAGCAAAGTTCATAATTTTTTTATCAAGTTTATTATTTTTTTTAAACAAATTTAATAAATAAATACATTATAGGGGCATCTGTCGACGGAAAAATTCTTTTTTGTTTAGATATTATACTTTTTCTTGGGAACTTTATAATAAAGTCGGCAACAATCCTGATGAGTTGACAAATTTTATGATTTAAAAAAAAAACCAAAAACAAATTTAATAAAAAAATGCATTATTCGGGCATCTTTAGACGGAAAAATTAGTTTTTTTCGATTTCAATCTTTTTAGTTAGGAAGTTCCTAATTAAAACTGTTGACACAGAATAAAAATAATTTTTCTGTGGACAAATGCCTGATTAATGCATTTGTTTATCAAATTTGTTTGAAGAAATAGTGAAATTTGTCAACTCATCATGAATGTTGCTCAAATTCTCATCAAGCTCTCATCTGAAAAGACTGTCATTGAAAAAATGAATTTTTTTGCCAACAAATGCCCGAATAATGCATTTTTCAAATTAAATTTGTTTAAAGGATCATAAGATTAAGGAACAAATGATGAATTTTGCTACAAATATCATAAAGTTCCAAATTTAAAAAAATGTACGTCGAAAAAAACGAGTTTTCCTTTCGAAAAATGCCTGATTACTACATTTTTTTATAAAATTTGTTTATAATATAAAGAATTATAATCTTAAAAGACATTTTTTTCAATATCATATAATTTCCATTCAAATGTCTTGCAATGTAACTAGAAAAAACATCAGATTAATGGAAAGTCATAGAGAACCTTTTCTTACAAATAATTTGTTTATAAAAAACTTTGTGGCTTAATATATCATATTGGAACATCTTAATAATCTTATAAAAAGTTGAAAACCTAATTGAAAAATAAGACTCGACAACTCTCTTAGAAATCTTAACAACTCTTTTCAAATTTTTTTCTTGAAATCTCTCAATATTGGCTTTTTTGTCATTGGTTTCTATAAATTTAGTTCGCATATAAACTTTATGTATATATGTAGATAGTGTGTTGGGAAATAGATAAGTGGATATTCACTAAATTCCTTCTTATTTATTGTCCTTGACATTTTTTCCAATCTTTCAAGTTTATTCCTAGATGCCCCGGTTTTCACTGTGTCATTATGGACTTTTACTTTGACGGTCAATTTCCCTACGTATTTTGAAAAAATAGAGTAAAACACATCCAAATATCACAAAAAATGTTTGAGTATTTGAATCTTGAAAGACGAATTATTGTAGTAGAATTAATTTTAATAGATTTAATCCCTGTTTTTATTGGCAGTTTGTTATAATAATAAGGAACTAACAAATTTCCTCATTTTGTGGAACCAAAGCTATGTCTTTTAACAAAAAACGGTAGGATTTTCTTCGAGGATTCTAATAATTTGTTGAACATCCATACTTTTGGCTGAATTCAACTTTTCTTTATCCGAAATTAATACTTATTTTTATTAAAACTTTAGCTATAAAATTTTGTCCCAAAATTATGACATAAATTGAAAATTCCTGTCATAAATTGAGAAATAAAATTAACAATCAAAACAATTTGCGAAATTCAAGGAAATCCAGGAATTCGCAGAAATCAATAAATTAACGAGAATAAAGGAATTCACGTAATTTGTAGAATTTGCGGAATTCAAGAAATTCACGGAATTTGTGGAATTGAAGGAATTTATGAGGATCGTGAAATTCAAGGAATTCGAGGAATTCACGAAATTTAAGGAATTAAAGGAATACCGTAAATTGCGTAAATTCTTTGACAAATTTGAATTCTGTAAATTTTCAGAATTCACGCATTTCGTAACATTCCTTAAAGTTGCAGAATTCGTTTAATTCCATGTATTCTGTGATTACCGTGAAATCTGTGGATTCTGTTCATCCCAGGAATTACGCGAACACCGAGATTTCCTTGGGTTCCACAAATTCTATAAATTCCTGGAATTTATTTGAGTTCTTTGAATTTCATGAATTCCTTGAACTGCGTGGCTTTCATAAATTCTTCAAATTAAGTCAATTCTTTGAATTGCGTGGATTCCGTGAATTTCTTTAATTACTTTATTTAGACAAATTGCTTAAATTACGTGAATTTCTTGAATTCTATGAATTCGTATACTTTGATGAATTGCGTGGGTTGTGGGATTTCCATTAATGAATGTGAATTTACGAATTTCCCTTAATTCCATGAATTATCTGAATTTAGTCTAATGCATGAATTCCTAGAATTTCTTGAATTCCCAGAATTTCGTAAATTTCTTGAATTTCGTTAATTTCTCGAACTTATTGAATGCTTTGAATTCTATGAATTTCACGAATTGTTTGAATTCCGGGATTTCCATAAATTGCTTATTTACGTCAAATCTACAAATTGCTTTCATGACAAGCATACTTAAATCCTGTAAATTTGTCGTATTCGTCGAAATCAGTAGATTTAACGAATTCCGTGAATTCTATGAATTAATTGACTTCCTTAAATTCCACGAATTGCGCAAATTTAGTCAATTCTGCGAATTTAGTAAATTCCGAAAATTTCTTGAATTCCGCTAATTCAACGAATTCCATGGGCTTCGTAAATTTCGTGAATCTCGTAATTAACTTAAATTCCTTGAATTTTGCAAATTCCTTTAACACAATGAATTCATTGAATTCCATAGATTCTGCAAATGTTGTGAATTCCGCGAATTCCGTGAGTGTCGTTTATTTCTTGAATATTTCGAATTCCTTGAATTCCCTGAATACCCTGAAGATATTCTCGGCACATCTGTAGTATTGACACTAGATGTTTTAACAGCATCCCTCAGATATCCAAAAGACATGTCCCAAAAGACGACCTCGGTATGTCTCGAACACGTCTCTGGGATATCCTTAATTTTTTGCCTACGGGGGAGCTAGTTTAGTTTTCAAACCATTATATTATTTTGCCAAGAAGTAATTAAATGATAATCAAAACATAAGTTTTTACCCAAATACCTAATGAACTCAAAACCATGAACAGCCCAATAACTTTCTTGGGACGTTCCTTGGACGTCCAGTATGAGCTTAATCAACGTCTCTAAGACGTATAATGTACTAAAGATGTCCTTACCATATCCTAACATCTGTAGGATTTCCGAAGGATGTGATCCAAAAAACGCCTTCGGGAAGTCCCAAAGACGTCTCTAGCTTGATTTTTAGTTGTAAAATAAATTCTGTAAAAATTAATTAAATAATTCCGTAAAAAGTTGCAGCTAGCCTTGAGGTATTAATGGTTTAAAGCGGTATGTCAAAATATGGTTAAAACAAAAAATTCAATTTATCATATTTTAGCGCAAGAGGTATTTGCGCATTTTAAAGGGAAAGACTTTTAAGTTTAAGTGTTCTTAATGTTGTATGAAAAAAGATATCCTTTTGGTGATACGTAACCTCAAAACGCAAAAAACTTTATTGGTTGCACTTTCAGGTTAGAATATCTTAAAAAACTGACGTGACAGAGCTTTTCTGATGCCAGATTTGGATTCAGCGCCCAAAAATTCTTTGGGATATACTATATCAGGTTTCTGATATAAAATCTGGTACACCTGTCTTATTTTCGAACCTAGTAGTTGAACTTCTGAAAACAACAAAAAATTAATCCTTACTAAAATATTTAACGATTAACTTTTCAATACAAATAGTTGACTTAAAAAAAAATTTCTTATTGGGTTCTTTTAACTCAGTCTGCAGAAGAACTTCGCGTCCATATGTAGACCGCGATTGTAGAAAGAATGCCTGGTGATGCATGGTGAAATGATGAAATTCAGTCTGCCCAAAAATCAAAGAAGAAAACGTACAGGAGAACTTTGAGCATCACAGGTCCTATTGATCAGGAAAGAAATAGACGTGTAAAGGATTATAGGCACTTTAGAAATAAAACTATAGGACACCACAACTGCGATGCAGAACAAGATGCGTAAGAAAACTCAAACTGTGCTAATTGATAAATTTATGTATCAAGATTTTAGAAGTTCCAGACGATTGGAAATAAATAATGACCGTACCAACACACAAAAAATGGAGATTAAAGCGACTGCAATAATTGCAGAAGAATCAGATTATTGAGAACCGTAAGTAAAATATACTCATAAGTACTTATTCGTAGGCTTATGAAAATAACAGAAAAAAATATCTGCGAAGCTTAAAGTGGGTTTATGCCAGGAACGTCATGGACGAATCAAATATTTAGTTCAAGGCAAATTACAGAAAAAAGTTTGAGAGTAGGAAAAAAGTTTTTTGTGCATTTGTTAACCTAGAATTAGTTAGTCAGATAAGGATAATTTATGTCTTAATGGTTATTTATATTATACATAGACAAGAGTTTGAAAGTGGCCCCTTTTAACGAAGAAGATGTGGACCTCAAAACAGTAAGGGTACGTGAGTTAGCGTCCGCAGATGATCAGCTTGTTACGGCAGAGTCAATCGCAGACATGCAGAGAAGGATGAGTAAACTGAATACAATCATAAAGGATATGAGCCTCAAAATTAACGCAAATAAAATTATAACTATGGTGTTCGTAGGAGAAAGTGAGAAAACAACCTGCAATATTTTATTAAATGATGAGAGAATTGATGAAGTTGATAAGTTCGTATAGCTTGGTAGCTTATTTACTAAGGACAAGAAGGTAGATGAGGAGTTAGATCAATGCATAAACGAAGGTAAGACGATGTGGATAGGGGAATCCCGAATAAGCTACAGCACCTTGAAAGAAATGTTGGTCATGCTTTACGAGAGTTCAGATATGTAAAACCAACACTAAGGCATTCTCTGTGTTTTCAGAAGATCATTGACCACCCAGATCTGTTGCAAGGCCTTATGCTCCAGGGTACTACGTATATGTTACCGTTTTAGAAAGCGAAGATTACATCTTAAATTGGGATGTTACTATCCAAACCGATCATTAGATCCCAGCCAGTCGACCTGACATCGTGGTGCGAAAAAAAAGAGAAGAAGTGTCTGCATCATCGACATCTATTGTCCGCTTAACCAAAATTTGAAGTCGACCTATACGACCAAGATCCACAAGTATAGCGAGTTAAGGCATGAAGTAAAGACTATATGGAGAAATGTGAATCATGCATCTGTTCATACTATTGTGATTTCGGCTACAGGAAATGTGCACGCAGGATGCAATGAACATCTTAAAAATTTAGGGGTCAGTAGGGTATTGGCAGCAGCTCAGACGGCGGTCTTATTGAACACCGGTTGCATTGTAAGAAAATGTCTTGGTCATGAGGAAGCAAGCGACTAAAAACCCGTGGAGTGGCAGGTGGTAGCTCTAAGAAAGCATCCGGCGGTGACGGTTTTCACTTTTAACGCTCGTGTCCGCTCGTAATTGTATAACTAAAACATCATAGCAGGAGATTTCAAGCAGCGTATTAAATTAGTTGAATTAACTTATAACATTCTAATCTCATGAGTAACTTGACTTAGTCCGTGGCCATGACGCATAAATGGGTTCACCCGAATAAAAGTTTAATAAAATATATGTAGTAATGATATTCAAAGAATTCCTGAAATTCAAGAAATAGATGATATAAAAGGTATTCATGATAGACATGAAAGTCTAAAGTCATCTTCCGTTAGGATAAAAAGAAGATTAAAAAAAAATAGAGAATAAATTATTCCTTACTCTATTAAAATAAACACAGATTATAGGAAGGAAAATACCATAAATACAGTAATTTCAGTGAATAATGTATTTATTTCAAAAAGTATTAAATAAAAATATATCATTTGAAATCAAACATAATTAAATTGATAAAGGTTGTTAACAATAGCAGCGAGTGTATTAGTATTGTCTTCAAAAGCCTGCACATCCACCCTGATCTCAATAAAAATAAGAATTATGATCATTTTTTGGATCTAAAATGTCGATAATCAGAGTAAGGATGATTTAAATGGATGCTACCATTGTAAATTAACTCTGGTTCATCATCCTGTGAAATGGTTTGTGGATGTCAAGGCTTTACGCTAAATAGACGACGAGTACTCATAACTTGTGTTTGCCTTGCAGAATTGAGATTCATTGTGGTTGATTGACCACTACTTTTAGAAAAAGTTGGGTTTTTCATCTTAGCTTCTTTCTTTTTTTTCGCTTTTCTGAAAGAATAATCGTATGTTGGATACCCTTAGATTCAAGAATACCCAAATATTTATATGATTCGCCTGCAGCCGTTGCCTCGATGTCATTTTCGAACTTGTTCTCTAACTCCTTGGTCCCTAATTCCCCTCTGATTAAATGCACTGTTCTGCATTTATCTAGCCCGAACTCCGTGTGGATATCATTGGAAAACTGCTTTGTGACATCAATCACTTTCTGCAGTTTCTGGCCTGAACTAGCGTACAGAATCATGTCATCCATGTAAAGAAGATGGGTCACTTGATGACCATCTTCATTATCATGAATTCTGAACCCGTGAGACATGCTGTTTAGTGTTTTACTTAATGGATTCAATGCTAAACAGAATCATAGTGCGCTGAAGGAGTCTCCTTGAAATATACCCGTCGTAAACCGTATTGATCTAGTTATCCTTGGTTGTCCATGATCAAAATACTTGATTCTTGTACCAAAGAACCTCATCGCATGGCTTAGAAAGTCAATAATGCGTGGACAGATTTTGTAAAGTTTGAAGACTTCAAGCAAATACTCATCCGGAACGGAAGGAAACGCTTGCTTGTAAATTTCATCCAATATTGCAGATGTTACTGTCTCGATGTGGCGAGGATGGATGATTTTAGTAACATAGTTCATCAGGTTTCTGGTTGTATTTCCTTTTTTATATTGAATTAATCGACCCAATTTGCACCTTACTTTGCTGACATCCATATCCAACCTGATCTTCCATGGTGGATCTCGATTCCTTGCTGGGACAAAAACTGCATTTGCAGACCTAGTTTTTCGGCCCAACGTTCTAACGGTTGCTACAGCTGCACAGTATACAACAGTATGCACCTGTAACGCATTTTGTGCGACGTTAAAATATGTAGGTAAAACCTTACTGTCGAGATATGCTATTAGTGTACGCAGATGTTTTGTGATGTTTATTTTGGACAGAGAATGCCTCAGTGTTGGTTCCACATATGGAGCAATATTCCTCAACTGCCCCAACTCAAAAAGTCATGTTTTTCAATTGTCTCTAAATTCTGGGAATATGTTCGCCTACCCAACAGTAGTTAATCCACAAACTTATAGACCAGGATTACCAACCCTCCTTAAGTGCGGGGGGGTTGAATTTTCAACCCCAATGCCTGCAGGGGTAGTTTCAAACGCCTGTAACTTCCTTTCTAATTACGCGATTTAAAATTTTTATGAGGGTTTTGGAAAGTGCTTTTTACACGCTTTCATCCTATTTTATTATTTATAACAAAAAAAATTGTTTAAATAATTTTTTCAATAAATCAATTGTTTATTTAACTTTTTTCGAAATTTAGGCATCTACGATTTTTTTTGAATAGTCTCAAAAGAAAGCTTGACTTTTTTACTATGAAACATGTCTAATCAGAAAATGGGCAAATTGAAATTCATTGAATTACAGAGCCGGTTGTAGAGGGAGTCCTCGCGCTCGCACTCGGGCGTTATGCGGCAGCATACCGCGGAACAGTTTTCAAGCATGCCATTTTTTTGTATTACTCACAATGATCCAAAATTGCATGAAGTCATCGGAAAAAACTATTCAGTAATGTTAACCAGTAAGTTTGAAGAAGTTAAATTTTTTAAAGGTATTATGAAAAAATATTAAGTAAAAAGCACTTTCTTAAAAATGAACAGTATTTTTCTGAAGATAAATGATTCCTCACTATTATAATTTATTATCCGACAATAATTGGTTATTGCTCATGCAATTTTTAAAAACAAATACATCATTCAACCAGCTTCTCACGTATAAAGTGTTTGAGTAAATAAAGTACTAACGGATTAGTAATTAACGCTTGTCGTCAGCCTACATCCTATGAAATTATAGTTTCCAGAGTCTACCACGTGGAGGTGACAGTGCGATTTTAGACTCCTTTTATCTGCAAGATGATTCGGGGTGCTTAATTTCAGTGAGTCCCCTCGCCTCTCACTTTCTGGGGTGCTTGATTTTAGTGAATCCCCTCGCCTCTCACTTTACGGGGTGCTTGATTTTTGTGAGTCCCCTTGCCTCTCACTACACAACCTCTTTATGCTGTTCGCCTCTTCTTCGTGCCAGCTTTCCACTTTCTTGGAGTACTAT
>NC_046663.1:32178518-32180950 GCF_010883055.1 Belonocnema kinseyi | reverse complement strand
TCATGGCACAGAAGGTTCGCAAAGTTGTATTTGTTCTTAAAATGCTGTGGTGCTCCATCTGTGACATAATGAAATTTCTTAGAATTGAAACGCTTCTTAAGAGAGTCAACAATTAACCTTTGGTATATGTGCACAGCAACCGGTTCATGGTGTAAGTTGTCTGAAATAATAACTATGCTCACATGCTTCAATTCGTTCTTCTCTTTATAGTAGATAACTACTGTAAAAATGGACGCCTGATCATTATTCCAATGAGAAGATTGGATCGCATTTTGAAACACGTAAGCATGGTTTTCTGCAAAATCGAACATAATCAAGAAATGTTCAACTAATAATGAGGCTTTGAGGTTCTTCAGGAATGATGCCTGCTGCTTTGCATAAAATTCATGAGAGTTTAAATGCAATAGTTTTTCGCAGAGTCGTTCAAGAAAGATGTCGGTTTCTGCTACCTCGGTCATTAGATTACTTCTGTCCGTTTGTTGCCAAACTTGATATCTTAATTCGTTGACGCAGTTCTCATCTAAAATTGCAGTCAAATGTTCTTTCAGGACTTGAATGCCAGGACAATTTTCACATTAACTAAAATGAAAAGCAGGAGTTGGATTACTGCACATTATTACTTTTAAACAGTCATGGTAGTCAGTCAATTCTATACTGGAGTCGACAGTTAAATGCTTAATATCAATAGCATCTAACATCAGATGCACATTTTCGTGATATATACACACGCAAACCGTATGTGGGCCACTCCCTCCAACCAAAACACAATGTCGTGGTCTGAGTTGTGCAAATTTCGAAAATCCGATTACAGTATTTTCGTTTTCCACTTTGAAACAATTGAACAGCTCGGACAGATTACCTAGGATAAGTCGTTTCTGAACATGTTCACGAGATCCATCTGCTTTCTTAATTGATATAAAATCCTTTTTCCCAGGCATCAATCGGCTGTTTTCATCATCTTCGTAGAAATTAGTCACTGCAACTTCAATATTTGGTGCCAGTCTTCTTCCCAGTTTTCGATTAGGTAAACTCAATATTCCATTTTGCTCAACTAATTTCTGAGCTTTTCGGACTTGCCGTTCAGTTACACCGGATTCATCCATTAACTTCCTACGACTCCAAATCTTAGGGGCAAGTGAAAGTAATAACATTTTCTCGTCAGAATCAGTAGTTTCCTTGAATTTATCTCTGATTTGTTGAAGAACTTCAAGGCCTGCTGCGTGATTAGGATCTTTACAGTCTTTACAATTTTCATAATCTTTACATTCTTCTTTAACCAATAGAAAATCAGGATCGCCTTAAATTGATTCTTTACCCTGCAATATCATTATCACCTTCGTCATCACATAAATCTTCTTCCACTCTGATAGCATTTTCTTCCATACTGGTTTCATTTGAAGGCTTCTGTAAAAAAACTCTACTAAATTCTTTTCTACAAACATAACATATCCTTGCATTTCTCGTTAATTGAGGAAATTCGAATCTTTGAATTACCGTCACTCGTCTCAAGCTGCGTCCAGTACATAAGTCATTTCTGCGAAAAGGATATGGACAACGATTGCCCCAATCTGTTTTTGTTGCCATTATTACTTGGGAATAATTTTAATATTAGTTCCAATATCAGAAAAAATGAATCAAGAATATATTTCCTAATTTAAGCAAGCAGAGCAACATAAAAATATCTATTATAAAGTCATCTGAGCTTCGGGTACAGAATGAATAGAAAACAAAATCAACAGAATGTATTCAGCTCATATAAACTAAAACGATTTTCTTTCTTGTGAGAAAGAAGTTTTTCGGCAGCCATGTAGCGGTCAAATTCTGAAGCTCGACATTCTTTCCTTAGACCACGTCAGTAACATAGATATTATATGAATACAGGTTCAATTCGCAGCAGTATAAAAGATGTAGTTTGTATCACAGAACAAGTAAATTACCCGTGTTTTTAGAATAATGTAATTCATAAATTTGTATTAAAAATTGAGTAGTTGGATGCAAGAACAGCTTGCTTGTATTTTTAGAAGTCACTTGTGTTTCTTTTGTTTTGCACATAATTCCGTGAAGAACAAATGAAGAGCAAGTGACTTCTAAAAATACAAGTAAGCCGTTCTTGCACCCAACCGCTCAATAAATCAATATTTTCGATTAAGTGAATAGTTTTTTCCGATGACTTCATGCCATTTTTGATCAATGTGAGTAATACAAAAAAATGGCATACTTGAAAACTGTTCCGCGGTGTGCTGCCGCATAACGCCCGAGTGCGAGCGCGAGATCTCCCTCTACAACCGGCTCTGTAACTCAATGAATTTCAATTTGGCCATTTTCTTATCATACATTTTTCATAGTAAAAAAGTCAAGCTTTCTTTTGAGACTATTTAAAAAAAAATCGTAGATGCCTAAATTGCGAAAAAAGTTAAATAAACAATTGATTT
>NC_046663.1:32165187-32178418 GCF_010883055.1 Belonocnema kinseyi | reverse complement strand
TTAACTACTGTTGGGTAGGCGAACATATTCCCAGAATTTAGAGACAATCGAAAAACATGACTTTTTGAGTTGGGGCAGTTGAGGAATAATGCCCCATATCTAAACTCTAGTAAAGCATGAACAAAATTATTTTACAGGTGCTGTAGTTCTTCCGAGATATCCCTATCTACATCGTCGTTAGTAATATCCGGATGTGGTTCTAATGGATCCGGTGCATGATGTTCATTATCCCTAGTACCTGTGCCTTCAGCATCAATCAAGTCTTCGTTATCCACATCTTCAAAGGCGAGCTCATCAATTGGAAGCTGCTTTTCAACTTCTATTTTGATAGCAGCTATTTCAACAGTTGAAAGCAGTCTGTTTACAGATATTGAGCGTTTTTGATCTGCCAGATTCTGCTTGTTTATTTTTGTGGCTAGCTCTGGGTATTTAAGTAAGAAGAGTCTATGTTGTTCTCTCCTCACACTTTTCCCACATTTCTCTGCCAAAGAATAAAGGCGCATAACATCTCTGTTTATACGGTATGCCAATTTTTGTTGCTTTTTTGGTTGCTGAACCTCTGCTTCTGCCTCTGGTTGTATAAGGTTATCCACCTCTGGGGAATGTGGAGGTATTGGATTATCAATAGGTTGAGAAAAACATCAATTGCTCTTGCTTGACCGTTTGTCGCGGCTTTCTCTAACTGGTGTTCATTGCCGTCGTTTTTCCACGCCAAATCAACCTGTTGTTTAATCTTCATTGATCGTTCTTCTGTAACATGTAGATTAGTCCTGACATCTTTCACCTTAGCGATAAGATCTCTCAGTGCGACCTTTTGTATATTAGGATAATTTGCAACAAATTTTGCTCTTAAATTGTATCCTTTTTCCTTGTTTGTTTAAAACTTCACACTTTCATAAAAGAGACGCACCAATTCCTCTTTCATTGTGGTATCCCAATTGATGCTCTCACACGGTATTTCTGTCAAGGTGGTTGGCTGCAAATGGCTAGTACTAGCCAAAGCATCCTCAGCAGGCACAGTTGATGTTCCACTGCTTACCTTTTGTAGCAGATGTTCTTGCTGGTCAGCTGTTTAATTAGTGAGATCTGCCTGACCATCTCGCAGCTCACCATCGCCACCGTGCCGCATGCTGTGGCCCCCAGGGGTCGCTTCAGGGGCGCTCCGACGATCCTCGGGAAGCGACAAGCGTTTCAAAATCTTTAATATATTCTCCATTTTTCATTGATGGGTTTTGGTGTTCTACTTAGTTCCTCTCCTCTTCATTATCAGCCTATTCGGCATGGGAAATCCTGTCAAGAGCAATACTACCTCCAACATTGCCACTAAAGTCATAAGAAGATAGCTCAAGCCCTACCGCGACGTCAACGCGAAACACCTTCGGTAGGGTTATTATTATTATAAAAAACATTTCTGAGTTGAAATGTTGTCACAGGCTTATACTGCCCAACATGTCGAAGGCATTTTTGGTTAGAGTTGAATTTTTTTTTATTTGATCAATTTGCACGGGACTGTCCCGGTATATATCATCAGTCACGGACGCATTTTTATAATGCAATCAAGTGATCTGATGAGAGCAGTCTGCCAAGACATATTGGACAAAGCCTGGTTTTTACCCCATCATTAACGGACTGGGTTGCAGTCAAGCAGACTATGGGAAGACCTACAGCTTGAGGTGGGTTCCGAACCACCAGAACCTCGGTAAAGGTACAGTGAAAAATTTCTAGAGGTACCGGCTCAAGGATCGAACCCCGGACCTCTCAGGTGAAGTCCGAGTGTCTAACCAACAGAGCCACCGAGGCTATAATATATGAAATATAAAATATATAATTATTATTATTATTATTATTACACCATTAAGATATTTCCCTTTCGGAGTAGGCGTGACTCACTCGGTAGGGGAAAGGAGTAGTGTGTGGAAGGAATAAAGAATTTTCAGATTGATCCAGAATTCTCGTGTTATTTATGTAAATAACACGTTCGTTCCGCAACACTGCTCCGACGAAGTCGTTATTCTCTTAGAGTAGAATAAATAAAAGTGAATTTTTTAGCAAAATAGAAAATAGATCACAGTAAGAAAAAAATAAATATGAAAGAGACATCTTCGAAACATACGCCAGAAGTCTTCTGGAATTCTTGGGATTCTTTTGGACATTCTAGGGATACTCTTAAGATGCCTGGTGTCAGTTCCAAAGCTGTCCTGAGAATATCCTATGTCCTTAAGACGTCTTTATGACATCTTTGGGACATCATACGTCTTAGAGACGTTGAAATGACTGACATTCGATTTCCTAGGAACTTCCCAAGGACATTCATGGGATTTTAATTTTTTTGTGCATACTCTGAATGCTTTTAAAATTACTTGCACTAAGTTCAGCCCGACAAGAGAATTTCCAACTAAAGTTATGAATTTACCAAGAAAAACTAATCTATAACCAAGTAGATTAACTTTCAGATATTCAGTTGAATTTTCTACCAAAAAAATCCCAGTGAGCATATAGCCGTGAAAATTCCCAGAGCGTCCTTCAGACTTTTCTAGGACACCCTATGTCAGTCCAATCAACGTCTATGGTACGTCTAATGTCCTAAAGATGTGCTAAAAACGGCCTTAAAACATACAACGTTCTCGGGACATCTTTCAAACTGATATTGGACTTTTTTAGAGCATCCCTAGGATGCTCTTAAAAACATGTTCCAAAATGTATCTTAGGGATGTCCCAGTGCGTAGACGAAATTTTGACAAAAATGTATTAATATTTTAACCTTTAAAGACAGATATAAAACAAAGCAGTTGGATCGGTCTCCATAACAGATTATATATTTATTAGTTTCAGCCAAAAGAGATACAATTTTTATAAGATAAGCAATAGATTTTGATCAGATTTGTTATTTTCTGATTAAAAAAGCTAAATATTTAATTAAGAATTTAAATTTCTAACTATTTCAGAATAATTTTTGAAGATGGAAAATCATCAAAATAGTTAATTTTTAATGTTCCAAACTAAATAGTGGCCTATTTTAGAGAATAGATGGATTTTCAAAGAAAATAACATTTTAATTTTAAACTAGAAGTTAAATTTTCAACCAAATGGTCAACATTATGAACAAGAAAGATTAAAGAAAAACAAAAAACTGTTTCATTTTGAACAACATGTTTAAATTTTTAAACCCAAATTATGACCTTAATTATATAAATCGACTTCTCAACATAGAATTATTAAATTAAGTTCTTGTTAAATTCTGAAAGGGTTGGAGATGATTTTCGTGCTAAGTATTGAGTCTCTGGAAAAATAAAGTTTGCTAAGATGATGAGAATTGAAAAAATTTTTGCAGCAATTTTTAATAATGAAAATGACTTTAATTCTTTCACGTTATTGAAATCTATTGGAGATTTTTCAGAATCTTTGAAAATACCTAACAATATTTTTGATCCTTTAAAATTCCTTGAATTTATACCTTCCTATGATTCCTATGAATTTATTTATCTATTCGAAAAATGTTAAATCTCATGAAATCGCTCGACTGGATTCTTGTTAATAAATTTTTTAAGATATACTAAAATCTAATAATATCCCGTGAAATTTCATGAAACCTAATGATATAATTGAGGCCCATTAAAATATTTGGATTCGAATAGAAACTTTTGTGTTTCTACAAAATGGATTGAAAAACCTTATTAGGAATTTCTGAGATCACCTTCAATTATTATTCTGATCTTCGAAAATCTTATAAAGTTCTTTGAAATTCCTCGAAATTTCTTAAAAATATTTAAAAATTAAAATTAAAATACCTTTAAAACTTTCATTATCCTCTGATCTTATAAATCCCATATATTGGCCTACCAAGTATTTTGAATTTAGACAAAATTTTTGTTGCAAATTTATCATTTTAGTTGAAAGTTCATATTTTATTTAAACATTTAACTATTTCTTTACCAATCAAAATTTCTTGTTCGCGAGTTTAAATAGATTTATAGATATTTAATCCTTTTTGGTTGAAAAAAATAATAAACCTTTGAACAAAAATTTAAAAATTGAGAACAGAGTTCTATTCAGAAGGATATCAGGATGATCCTGAATACTAACGAGTCATTTTGAGTCCACTGCCCATTGTAATTCAAAGATTCTCAAAAATTCTTATTTTACTTTACTCTGTTAAAACAATCAGAAGACGAGGCTTTCAAATTGAGGCAGGTTGTAACACATTTAAAATTCCACAGTATGACCTTCTTATTATTTCAATAGAGTTAAGAATGTTACACCATCGATTCGTTTCATTGAGATTTTCAATATTCTTGTTTTCCTTTTTTATAACGATTTTTTATTATTTTATATAATTCGTAATAATTCACCTTTTACCAAGCAATCAGTCTTTCTCTATTGAAATAAGGAATATTTTAAATAATTTAATTATTAGCATTCTACAAAAGAGTAAAATTTTTAACAAAATAATTCGATTTTCAGAAAAAAAATTAATTCGCAACGCAAAATTTCATAGTAGAGTTTTTAATAAAAAAGTACCAGTTGGCCAGGGTTTAACGAATTCACAGAATTCAGGGAATTCAGGGACTTTAAGAAATTAAAGTAATTCAAGGAATTAATGGAACTCACGGAGTTCAGTGCATTTACGAAATTCACCAAGATTTCACGGAATTCACGAAAATCACATTATTCAAGGAATTCTATAAATTTACAGAATTCGCACAATTTGAGATATTAAATAAATTCAACGAAAGTAACAAATAAAACGAATTCGTGGAATTAACGGGATTCAAGGAATTCATGGAACCTAAACCATTTTTAGAATTCATGGAATTTACGAAATTAACATTTTAATTAATTTTTAAAATCCTGGAATTGTTTCAATTCATTGAATTCTCTGAATTGTTGGAATATCTTGAATTCCGTGAATTTCTTTAATTCCGTGAATTGCTTGAATTTTGTGAATTCCCTAAATTCCGTTAATCCCTTGAATCCTACATATTCGTTTAATTACACAAATTTTGTAAATTCTTTATAATTATGTGAATTCTTTTAATGTCTTTAATTACTTGCATTCCGTAAAGTCCCTCTGTTTTATGAATTCTGTAATTTTTCCTGAATTCCGAAACTTTGGCGAGTTTCATGAATTCCGTGAATTTCGAAAATCCTACGAGTTCCGAAAATTCCGTAAATTACGTGAACTTCTTGAATACCGTCAGTTTTATGAATTCTGAAATTTCGGTGAGTTCCGTGAATTTCGTGTATTCTTTGAATTACGTGAAATCCTTGAATTTCTTGGATTTCTCGAATTATTTAAATTCATTTAATTCCTTGAATTATATGAATTGCGTCAGCTTAACGAATTTCGTAAATTTCGTAAATTCCGTAAATTTCTTAAACCTCCTTAAATTACGCGAATTCCTTGACTTCCTTGCTTTCTGTTAGTCTGTGAATTTCTCTAATTCCGTAAATTCCGCCAATTCCTTAAATTCCCTAAATTCCTTGAATTATGAAAGTTCCGTGAATTCTGAAAATTTTGTCAGTTCTAAACAAAGAATGGTACATTTAAATGACCAATGCACCGCTAGTGTAGTCGTTTTAGACAGTCACTCCAAGAGAGATTTTGTTGAACATAGAGTTATCAAATTTTTATTTTTAATTACCCCCTCCCCCCTTTCGTTCTAGGTCAAAATGTAAAAATATTATTGGCTACAGTTTCAAAGAACTTTTTTTTCTTGAAAGCAAGCAGCTACCAATTTCTCTCCAAATAGTTGAATCTTCAAGGAAATTCGGATACATTTTAGAGGAAATGTTTGTGTTTTAAAAGAAGAATTTTGTACAAAAGAGGATGATTTTTTTAATACCAAAAGATGAATTCGAAATAAAACAGTTATGTTTTCGACGGAAAAAGATCACATTTAAGAAAGAAGTCTAATCATCAACAAATAACCAATTTTTCAGAAAAATAGTCCAATTTTGATCCACATAGTTTATTTATCCAACTGCAAAATGAATTTCCAATCACATTGTCGAATATTTATAGAACAAGTAGTTAACTTAAAACAAGATGACTTTTTAACACTACAGTTGAATTTTCAACTGGAATACCGAATCATAAAAAAATAAGTTTGGAATATAGATATTTAACTTTCAGCAAGATGGTTTAATTTTCTAAAAACGGTTATTTTCATCCAAAAGTGGTTTTCGCAGTCCAAAAAATTAATTTTTTAAAAAAAGAAGATGAGTGTTTAACAAAATGGCAAACGACAATAAATACTAAAGAATAATAAAAGAGAAGTAGGTTTCATTAAAAAATAGTAGATAGTTTTTGGGAAACAGTTAAATGGATATACACCAAATTGCTTCTTATTTATTTTCCTTGACATTTTTTCCAATCTTTCAAGTTTATTCTTAGATTCCCAGGTTTTTAATGTGTCATTACGGACTTATACTTTGAGGGTGAACGTGACATTGAAATAACTATTTGTATCTTGAAAGACGAATTATTGTAATAAAATTAATTTTATTACATTTAATACCTGTTGTTATTGGAAATTTGTTAAAATAATAATTAACTAAGAAATTTCCTTATTTTGTGGAACAATAGATATGATTTTTAACCAAAAACGGTAGGATTTTTTTTTAGGATTCTAATAATTTTTTGAAAATCCATACTTTTGGCTGAATTCAACTTTTCTTTATCTGAAATTAATATCTTTTTTTTTTATTAAAATTTCAACTGTATACTTTTTGTCCAGAAATTAAGACATAAATTGAAAATTAATGTCATAAGTTGAAAAAAAATTGATCATATTACATGACGAATACAAATATTTATTATTTGTTTGACTGAAAATGTAACTATTTCATTTCTATCTAAATTGTCTACTATGCGGAACTCAGGGGAATTCACGCAACTTAAGAAATT
Source organism: Belonocnema kinseyi (assembly GCF_010883055.1). Classification (NCBI taxonomy): domain Eukaryota; kingdom Metazoa; phylum Arthropoda; class Insecta; order Hymenoptera; family Cynipidae; genus Belonocnema; species Belonocnema kinseyi. The sequence continues at coordinate 32,171,511 of NC_046663.1, read as the reverse complement.
CATGAAATTCACGAAAATAAAGGAATTTACGGAATTCAAGGAATTTACGGAAATCAAGGGGTTCACGAAATTCATGAAATTCAAAGAATTTACGAAATTAATAAAACTGAAGATATTTAAGAAATGCACGTAATTCGTGGAATTCTCGGAATTTGTGGAATTCAAGGAATTTATAAGGATCGTGAAACTCACAGGAATTGAGCAATTCACGAAATTTAAGAAATTGTAGGAATTCCGTAAATTGCGTGAATTCTTTGACGCCTTTGAATTCTGTGAATTTGTAGAATTCACTCATTTCGTAGCATTTCTTAAATTTATAGAATTCGTTTAATTCCGCAAGTTATGTAATTAGCATGAAATCTGTGGATTCTGTCCATTCCAAGAATTACGCGAACTCTGAGATTTCCTTGTGTTCCTCAAATTCTGTGAATTTCTGGAATTTATTTGAGTTCTTTAAATTTCGTGAATTCCTTGAATGGCGTGACTTTAACAAATTCTTCGAATTAAGTTAATTCCTTGAACTGCGCGGATTCCATGAATTTCTTAAGTAACATAAGTTTGACAAATTGCTTAAATTACGAGAATTTCTTAAATTCCATGAATTCGTATGATTTTTCCAATGGCGTGGGTTGTGAGATTTCCACAAATGAATGTGAATTTACAAATTTTACCTTAATTACATGAATTCCGTGTAATACATGAATTCCTAGAATTTCGAGAATTCCATGGATTTCTAGAATTTCGTAAGCTTCTTGAATTCAATAAAATTCCTCGAAATTATTGAATGCTTTTAATTCCATGAATTTCACAAACTGTTTGAATTCTGCGATTTCCGTAAACTGCTTAATTACGTCCAATCTACAAATTGCTTTTATTACGAGAATCACTTAAATCCTGTACATTTGTCGAATTCGTCGACATACGTGAGTTTTGCGAATTCCGTGAATTCTAAACATTAATTAAGTTTCCTAGATTCCGTGAATTTCGAAAATTTAGTTATAGTTATCATCTTAAGTCGCCTTGCGTCTGTACGAAAGATGTATCGCGACCTTTTATGTACTGAAAATGTCTTTAGTACATTAGACGCACTAGTGACCTTAATTGAACTGACATCAAAAGACGTAGGAACGACCCAAAAACGTTCTTGGGATGTTCATTGTTTTGTCCAATGGGAAGCCGCTAAAACTCACCACTATTCATTATTACTTTAAACTTTAATTTGTAATGATATCGATTATTACGACTGGAGCAATTACAGCCATAATGGTTAAATTTTGCTTACTAAAATTTAAAAAGAATTATAATCAAAACCAGTGGGCACAAAAGTATGAACATCCCAAAAAGGTCCTTGTTGTTCCTAGGACGTCCAGTGTCAGTCCAATAAACGTCTCTAGGACGTCTAGTGTCTTTAATATGTCGTAAAAACGTTGTAAGGACATAGCTCGTTCTCGGGACATCTTTAGTACTGACACTAGATATCTTAACAGAATTCCTAAATATCCAAAAGACATGTCCCAAAAGATGTCTTTGGTATGTCCCGAATACGTCTGTAGGATATCCTCATTTTTTTGCCTACGGGGAGCTAGGTAAGTTTTTAAACCATGATATAATTTTGCCAAGAAGTAATTAAACCATAAACAAAACATAAGTTTTTACCCAAATATCCAATGAACCCAAAACCATGGACAGCCCAATAACTTCCTTGGGACGTTCCTGGGACGTCCAATCTAAGACGTAAAATGTACTAAAGATGTCCTAAGGTAGAGCGGGGTTCCTTAAACGAAGTCAAAACATATCAAACAAAGCTAAAATGGCAATACATAATTCTATATTTATACCGATTGTACTATACGATAGCTAGACATGGGTCTATCAGGAAAAAAAATAAGAGTAAAATTAACGCAATTGTGATGAGATTCTTGCATGAAAAATGTATGGACGTAAAAGAAGCTAGAGAAGTATGCCAGGATAACAAAATATGGTGGCTAATTCTTAATAAAAATAGTGATAGTAATGTGAATGATGCCTGAAACAAATGACCTTGAATACTAATGGACCCAAGCGGGCAACCTTACATGACGAATTTCTGAAAAGCGTTGTGGAATGAACGTGTTCTTTGAATAAATAACACGAGAATTCTGAATCAATCTGAAAATTCGATATCCTTTCCTCACATTACTTCCTGCCTCGCCGGTAGTCTTGCCTACCCCAAAATAAAAATGGTTTAATGGTGTAATAATGGCAATAATATTAATAGTAATCGTAATTTTAATAGAGACTCGGTGTCTCAATTGGTTAGACACTCGGACTTCACCTCAGAGATCTGGGGTTTGGTCCCTGAGCCGGTACCTCTGGAAATTTTTCTATGTACCTTTACCAAGGTTGTGGTGGCTCGGAACCTACCTTCAGATGTAGGTTCTCCCATTTTGTATTTGACTGCAACCTAGTCCGTCAATGATGATGTAAAAACCAGGCTTTGTCAAATATGTCGGGGCAGACTGCTCTTCTTCAGATCACTTGATTGCATTCTAAAAATGCGTCGTGATTGATGGTACATACCGGGATAGCTTTGAGTGGAACATCAACTGTGCCAGCTGAGTATGCTTTGTCTAGAGTTAGCTATTTGCACCCAACCACCTCGACAGAAATACCGTGGGGGAACATCAATTATAATACCACAATGAAAGAGAAATGGGTGCGTTTCTATTACGAAAGTTCGAAGTTTGAAACAAAATGAAAAAGAATACAATTGAAGAACGAAATTTGCTGCAGAGTATGCTAATATACAAAAAATCGCATTGAGATCTTATCGCTAAGGTGAAGGACATCAAGACTAATCTACATATTACAGAAGACCGAGCTATGGAGATTAAACAGTAGGTTGATTTATCGTGAAAAAACGACGGCAATGAACATCAGTTAGAGGAAGTCACACCAACGGTCAAGCAGGAGCAATTGATGTTCTTTCCCAACCTATTGATGTTCCAACACCACCACTTCCTCCAGAGGTGGATGACCTTATACAACCAAAGGCAGAAGCGAGGTTTAGCAGCGAAAAAAGCGACGAAAATGAACATACCATGTGAACAGAAATGTTATGCGACTTTATTTTTTGGCAGAGAAATGTGGGCGAAGTGTGAGGAGAGAAAATGATAGACTCTTCTTACTAAAATACTCAGATCTAGCCACAAAAATAGATGAGCAGAAACTGGCAGATCAAAAATGCTCAATATCTGTGAATATAATACATTCGGCTGTTGAAATAGCTACTATCAAAATAAAAGTGGAACAACAGCTTCTTTTTGGTGAATTCACCTTGCAAGATGTGGACAACGAAAACTTGATTAAAACTAAAGGCATGGGTGCTAACTATTATGAACACTATGCAAATGATCTGCGTGCACTAATAGCACATCTCGACAGCAAGGTTTTACCTACGTATTTGAACGTAGCATAAACTGAAACTCCAACGACAGAGAATCGATGATCTTACTGCTAGACTGCGTCGGTAGAAGAATAGTAATTCATGAAGTCAACAAAATCAAAACTCTTAGACAGATGAGAGAAGGTTCTATCGTGAACAGAGAGTAAGACCAAAGAACCAGCAAGAACCCGAAGTCCCTTATTTGGATGATATGACTAACTACTGATCGGATGTTTGAGAAAAACGAACAGATACAATTTGGACATTGCGTGGTTCAAACTTGAGAAATTAAGGGCAAGCAATTACCCTGAAGAGCAACTGACTAACATCACAGCTTTAGATCTTTCAGCGGTCTTGAAAAGGGCAAGTAAGTGGAAATCTGCACATCCACACATAGTGCACAACTTCTGATGCAAGTATCGGACGAGTGTGCATCTTGCGTTGGAAAGGTGTTTTCAGAAAACTAATACCCAGATCTGATGCCAGGCTTTATGCTCCAGGGTACTACGTATCTGTTACCAAAATACCAGACGCTCAAAATCCATGTGACTTTCGATCGATAGCATGTCTTCTAACAATTTATAAATGTCTTACAGCTATCATGGCAGATAAGGTATATTCTCATTGCGACGAGAATGACAGTCTTACAGAGGACAGAAAGGATTTTGTAAAAACTCTCGAGGCTGTAAAGATCTAGTCACTATAGACGCTGCTGCCATGACTCAAGCTCGTAAGCATCAGAGGAACTTACACACGGCATACATTGACTACAAGCAAGCGTTTTCTTTCCTGCCGCATAACTATTTGATTGAAGTCTTAAAGCTTTGCAAAATCGGCCCACGCATTATTGACTTTCTAGGTCATGCGATGAGACTCTGGGGTACAAGAATCAACTATTTTGACAATGGGCAATCAAGGGTTACTAGATCAATAAGCTTTACGATGAATATATTTCAAGGAGACTCCTTCAGCGCACTGTGTTTCTGTATAGCGTTGAATCCACTGAGCAGAACACATGGTGTTCGGACTAAATAAATGCAGAACAATGCATTTAATCAGCGGGGAATCAGAAATCAGGGAGGAATTAGAAATAAAATAGAGGCAGAATGTGATCCAATGCGAGCAGTTCTGTATCCGGAGACGGTAGCATTCGTCATTGCGATGCAGGGTAAGTTTGTCAGCACATGGAATTATCGCAAACATGTGTTACATCAAGACGTGGCTGCCGGATTCCTATTATGTACAGATATCAGCGAATCTATCTACACATTATTGGTGGCTGTTGCTTAATGGCTTAGAGAGACAGAAAAAAACGTAGAAGAGTCTGCATCATCGCATTGCTTGCCCGCTTAACCCAAATTTGCAGTTTACCTATACAACCAAGATCCAGATGTGTAGCGAGTTAAGGCATGAAGTAAAGACCATATGGAGACATGTGAATCATGCATCTATTAATCTAATGTTGATTTCGGCTATAGGCAATGTACATGCAAGACGCACTGAAAATCTTGAACATTTAGGGGTCAGTAGGGGTCATAAAATTCAGGGATAATGTGAAGTTCGAGGAATTCATCGAATTCAAGGAATTTATGGAATTCATGAAATTGGAAAAAGTCACGGAATTGGAGAAATTCAAGAAATTCATTGTACTGAAGGAAGTCATGGAATTCTAGAAATTTACAAAATTCAAGGAATTGATGAAATTAAAAGAATTCACGGAATCCTAATAATACGGAGAATTTAGAAAAAAAGCTATATTCAGGGAATTTGAGGAATTTAAGAAATTTGTCAAATTCCCGGGATTTAAGGAATTAAAGGGGATCATGGAATTCACGGAATTCCGTGAATTCTTTGATTTCTTTCAGTATAGTAAATTTTTCTAATTCCGGAAATTTGGTTGAATTCCGTGCATTCTGTAAATTCCGTGGATTCTTGGATTTTCGAAAATTCGTTAATGCCGTAAATTCCTCGACTTTTTCTAATTCTTTGAATTCCTTGATTTTTTCAAATTCTTTGAATGGCGTTATTTACGTTATTTACACAGATTGCTTGATTGAATTGTTAACTGTTTCAGTGGAAATTTATTTCTTTTGGTTGAAAATGATTTTTTGGATGAGAATTTAGCTTTAACATTTTTTGTTATAGATTTCCCTTTTTTGTTCGTTTTAGCTATTTTTTTGAAAAATCATCTGCTTTAATCGAAAATTCATATATTTTTTTGAAAATATAACGTTTCCCTAAATGACTAATCCAAGAATTTCACTCAAAGCTCGTTTACCATTCAACAGGAAGTCAGTCCATATTGACTCTTAGGTTAAAATGATTATTTGTTAAATATCAGTGACTAAGGTTTTCGTTATGATTTGTTTCAAAAAATATCACAAAGTTCAGATTCATGAAACTCTAAAGTCATCTTCCGTTACGATAAAGAGAAGATTAAAAAAAAGTACAGAATAAATTATTCCTTGCTCTGTTAGAATGAACACAGTTTATAGACAAGAAAATACCATAAATACAGTAATTCTAGTGAATAATGTATTTATTTCAAAAAGTAGTACATAAAAAGACACAATTTAAAAACAAACTTATTTAAATTAATAAAGGTTGTCAATGAAAATAAGAATTATGATCATTTTTAGGATCCAAAATGTCGATAAGCAGAGTAAGGATTATTTAAATGGCTGCTACTATTGTAAATTAACTGTGGTTCATAATCCTGTGAAGTGGTTTGTGGATGTCTAGGCTGCACGCTAAATAGATCACGAGTATTCGTAACTTTGGTTGGCCTTGGAGCATTCTGATTAATTGGGCTTGATTCTGGTACACTTAGAGAAAGATTTGAGTTTCCGCTGTCATGTTCTATTTGTTTTTTTGGTTCTTCTGTAACAAAAAGGATAGTA
>NC_046663.1:32153222-32165087 GCF_010883055.1 Belonocnema kinseyi | reverse complement strand
TAATATCTGATCCAAACGATCTAAATTGGACCGAGGGTACACATTTTTCACGTCTTGGAAAATTATTATTACAAGGGGTCGGCAAATCTCAATTTTCTTGGACACGAGACGTTTATTCCAAGAATACTGAATAATAGTTCAGAATTAACAAGCACATCAACCGGTACCTTTGAATAATAGAAATACTTGCAATAATGATATATTCTTGAAGTGAATGGGTCAAGAAGAAAAAGCGTTTAAAAGTTCGGTCTTACGGAAGTGGGTTACCTCGGATGTTAAAGTCATCGTTTTCCTAAAAATACTTAAAAGCATGTTAAACTACTTGTCACCATTTCGTTAGGCGTTAAAATTTTTCGAAATGCAGGAAAACCCTTCAATAGCTCTCGCTTCTATAGCCCTTCCGAGAATTGACGCCGTGCCGCAGAGTGCAACAGGAGTTGCACGGCGTGCGCGGGGTCTGTGGGTGTCACTCATTCGAGCAAGCAGGCGTCAAGAAACAAAAGCGAAGCGGGCTATAATGAGTTGGTTCCCAAATACCGTCAGCCTCAAAATTAGCGCTATAATAGAGTTTCACTGTACTTGGGAATATTTTTAAATTATTAAGAACAATTGGAACTGTCTCAAATATTAAGAATATTCATACCTTCTTCATCTGGCTTTTTTCTACGCCGGCTCAATCCAAGAGGTTTATGTTTCTCTACAAAAGGCTTTGCTACCAGCCGATTTTTTTGTAAATCATAAACGAGTTGACGATTATCTTCATTAACTGCTTTAGGTGCCGGGGGAGTCCTTTTGAGATTATTTTTAGGTAACCCTCTTATAAAAGGCTTAGATACCAGCTGATTTGTTTCTTTATCAAAAAAGAGCTCACTGTATGGTTCAACAAATGGTTGAGATCTTGAATTTGAATTATGTGACGAAAATGAAGTAGTAGGAAGCCTAGAAGTGAGAAATGGATCTATGCTGCCTTTGTCTTTTGTAAGAGACTTTCTTCCAGTGTTAGTATTTTTCAACTTATCTGATGCGTCTATAAAAAGACAATTATAGAAAAAATAGATAAAACACATCATATAGAAAATATAATATTTATTGTACAGATGTTGATTAAATAAGGATAATGATTATTATACTCACCAATTTCGTTGAAGGAAAGTATAAAGATAAGCCCGAAAGCACCGAAGGAGAACCTCATTTTCTTCCCACGTAGATTAAACTGAATCGTTTGGATTTTTATACGAGAAAACTCATGATATTTTAAAAATTTTCTCGCTTATATACATACTAGTCGTTTGTTGTACGATTGCGGAAAGCGGAAGGAAAAATCGGTGGACAATATACAGTTCTTAAAGTTTTATTTATCTTTCACCTTATTGTCCTCATTCCTCGAAGAATACAAAATGCTACCAGGTGCTTACTGCTTTCTCACTGCGTGATAGTTTAAGATTCAACGATTCACTGGAATCACTATTTCTTAGTTAAATAAAACATTTTGGAAATCCAGGTCAATGAAAATAAAAAAAGTTTACAATATCATTACTGTATAATATTATAAGCATATTTTTGGAAGATCAATTTAAGTTATTTATAGGTTTTTAACATGCAAATTTTTTCCAATGATATCGTATTTTCCAATTGTTTTAATACATTTTAAACACATCGCTTCCACTTTGTTCATTTAAAACTTTTTTCAAATTTTCTGACTGATTTCAAAAGAGATCCGTAAAACTCTTCACAATTCAACAATAAAGTTAGAAGAACTGAATAATAACCCAGTAATCACAAAATCAGGAAGATCCCAAAAGCTCCTTGAGACTTTACTAGGACGTCCTATGTCAGCCCAATCAACGCCTTTAAAACATATAATGTTCTGAAGATGTTCCCTAATACGTCTTTTGGGACATGTATTTTGGATATCCTAGGGATGCTCTTAGAACGACAAACATCAGTACCAAAGAAGTTCCGAGAATACCCAATGCCTTTAAGACGTCTTTAGTACATTTTAAGGGCATTAGACATCTTAGACATTGATTGGACTGACATAGGACGTCCTATGAACGTCCCAAGGATGTTCTTGGGACGGTTATGATTTTGTGCTCACTGGGCTCATACATGATGGCAAAGTTACTTTTTCATCGAAATAGAGAATAAATCACAGTAGAAAAAAATTATGGATATCATAGAGACATCTTCAAAACATAAACTAGAAGTCTTCTGGAATTCTTGGGATTCTTTTGGAAATTCTAGGGATACTCCTAAGACACCCAGTGTCAGTACGAAAGCTGTCTCGAGACAGCTCTTACGTCTTAGATACGTTGATATGACAGACTTTGGATGTCCTAGGAACTTCCCAAGGATGTTCTTGAGATTTTAGTTTTTTTATGCACAGTCGGAATTCTTTTAAATTTAGTTGCTCTAAGTTCAGTCCGACAAGAGAATTTTCAATTAATGGTGTGAGTCTACAAAGAAAAGTTAATCCAAAACCAAGTCGTTTAGCGTTCAGCCATTCATTAAAATCTTCTACCAAAAAATCCCAATGGGCACAAAACCGTCAACATCCCAAGAATGGTCTTGGGATTTTTCTAGGACATCCTGTGCTAGTTCAATCAACGTCTATAGGATGTTTAATATCCTAAAACTGTGCTAATAATGTCCTAAGAACATAGGACGGTCTCGGGACATTAGATTTCATAAAAGGATCCCTAGGATGAACTAAACAGTTGCATTTTCAAGCAAAATAGATCAAATTTTAATCAGAAAATCAATTCATTTTAATCAGAAATGTTCTTTTTTGACTTAAGAAGCTAAATACTTTAGAGGCTAGTACAGGAACATTTTGAAAAAAGCGATTTTCCAAAAATGACGAATTCTTGCATTAAATATATGTGTAGAAATGCTGTGAAAGTCGTTATTGTGGTCGGAAAGTTCATGAACATCGCAAAAAATCATAATTTTCTTGACGTATTTTAGAAGAAGAAAAAACTTAAACGCGTTTTTCTCGAAACATTGCGCATGTGTGCTTTTCGTCCCAACCGCTAGAATGATTATTTATTAATATTTAACTCGTTTTTAAACAATTTATGTTTAAAAAAGTGTTTCAAAATTTTCAAATCCACCATTTTGTAGTATTTTTTCGAATTTTGATTTCTGCGGTCCCGACCATAACTACAAATCTACCCATCAATAATATTGCGAATTTTGTTATTTCAGACGCTTAGACATGAAGATATCATCTCAACCAGATTTTAGCCGTACCAGCCATATTTACGATGAAATTAAAATTAAAGAAATTTCTAATTGTGTTCAGTGCCAACATTTATGTGCAAAAAGTTTTAATTAATAAAATGATGATCAATATGCAAACAATATTTAAAAAAAAGACATCAAAGTTCCCTAATTTGAGAAGTTAAATTTCTAACTATTACAGAATAATTTTCTGAAGAAAAAAAATTATTAAAATAGTTGACTTTTAATAACGCAAAGATAATATTTTGATGAAAAAAGCCATTTTCAACCAATTCATTGCATTTTTTGATAAAAATTTAATTTTACAATGAAAGGGATGAATATTTTACAAAAACAACAACACTTTTGAATTTTCCAACGCAAAATACAACCTCTTTAAAATAGTTGTATTTAATAGTACTCGACTTCTTAACATAGGATAATTAAATTTAGTTCTTGTTAAATTCTGAGATCCCGTGAAATTCAATGAAATCTAATGATATCAAATCATTCGGAGAATTTAGTAACTTCAAGAAATTAAATTAATTCAAGGAATTCATGGAATTCACGGATTTCAGAGAATTTACAGAATTCACAGATTTCATGGAATTCACGAAAATCGCGGTATTCGAGGAATTCAATAAATTCACAGAATTCACACAACTCAAGGTATTCAATAAGTGTAACGAATGCAAAGAATTAAACAAATTCATGATATTCACGGGATTCATGAAATTCATGGCATGTAAACAATTTTTGGAATTCATGAAATTTAAAAAATTAACGGAATAACGTAATGTTATTGAAATATCCTGAATTCCTTTAATTCCGCGAATTTCTTAAATTTCGTGAAATACCTGAATTCCGTAATTTCCGCGAATTCCGAAATTTTCATTAATTACCTTTAAAACTTGAATCCGTAAATTCCATCAATTGCATGAATTCTTTGAATTCTGTGAATTCGTGAATATTCTGAGTGATAAGAATTCCTGAAATCCCGTAAATCCCCTGAATTTCTTGACCTTTCTTCAAATTGCTTGAATTCCTTGACGTCTCTTCACCTGTGCGTTTCTTGAATTCCGTAAATTCCGCCAATTCCTTAAATTTCGGGTATTTCTTCAACTCCATGAGTTCCCTAAATTCTAAAAATTTTGTAAACTCTATGAATAAAATGGTTCTTTTAAATGTGTAATACAAATGTTGTAAACTCTATAAATAAAATGGTTCTTTTAAATGTCTTATACAACGCTGTTATGTTTTCAATAAAAAAATCACATTCAGTAAATCAGTCGAATCATGCACAAATAACAAATTTTTCTGCAAAATAGTTAAATTTTCGTCCAGATTGGTGAATTTTCAAACTACAAAAAATGGTTTTCACAGTTAAGAAATTAATTGGGTACAAAAAAGACGAATCTTAATAAAAATGATAAAGATACCCAGGTTTTCAATGTATTATTCACGGAATTCAAGGAATTTACGGAATCCAAGGAATTCACGGGAATGAAGAAATTTCATAGAATTCAAAGAATTCACGGGAATAAGGAAATTCATGGAATTCACAGAGTTCAAGGAATTCACGGAATTCCTCAATTTCACGGAATCAATAGCATCCATGGAATTCAAGATATTCACGGATATTAAAGAGTTCACGTAATTAATTAAATTCAAAGTATTTATGGAATTCATGAAATTCGAGAAACTCATGGAGTTCACGGAGTTCAAGGAACTTACGGAATTCATAGAATTCGCGGAATTTAAGGTATTCATGGAATTATTGGAATTCAAGTAGTTCTTGGAATTCTTGAAATTCACGAAAGGACCGCGCACAATTTATATTTTAATCCGGCCCCGGTCAAATTGGCTGAAACTGCAATATAATATATTTCAAAGCCTCCTGATCAAAAAATCCTCATGGGTACTATAAAAAAATTAAAAGTTCTCGAGATAGGTGAAGCTAAACACCAAAAATATGACCACAAGCAAATCTAATGTCCCGCTTCAAACTTAAAGATGAGGTGCAGATTTTTTAATAATCTGTGATAAGCATAATCACCGACAATACTATAAACACTGTTAAGACCAGTCCAGCTGATAAAGGCAACAAAATTGCGCTGTCCGGGTAATAATATGCAGAATCATGGCGTTATTTTGGCAATGTAAATACTGTTCGCAATATTAAAGGCGGAAGGCATTTCAGTCCAACCAACAAAGACAAGGCATGTTATTAGTCCATCTGGTTAAGATAAGACTATAAAATAGTCCAACCAACAATAGCAAGACATGTTATTAGTCCAGAATATCTTTTGCCTTCGTTATTTTGAAAATCTTCACATTGCCAGGGCAGTCCCATTACATTGCCTTCAGTAGCTTGACTGGCTTTTCCGTTGATAATTGGATTGATCTACACTCTTGTATTTATTGACTGAACTGTCTTTCATCTTTAATATTTCGAACGGTATTTAGATTGCCAGGGCAGCCTTACCATTTAGCCTATTATAACCAGGACAGCTCCATTCTGTTGCCCTTATTAGCTTGACTGATCTCACCAGTGTTTCTAGTATTTTCAGTTATTGTGCTGATCACAGTTTATTGGAAAATCTGCACCTCATCTTCAAATTTCAAGCAGGACATTAGACTCCCTTGCGGTCATATTTTTCGCGTTCAGCCCCATATGTATCCAAAACTTTTGACTTTTCGGACTAGTACCCATTAGGATTTTTTGGTCAGGAGGCTTTGAACTATATTATATTGCAATTTTAGCCAATTTGACCGGGTCCGGATTTTAATGTCAAATGTGCGGAGTCCTTCACGGGAATGAAGAAATTCATGAAATTTGCGGAATTCAAGGAATTTTGGAGGATCATGAAATTCACGAAATTCACGAAGTTTTATAAATTGAAGGAATTCCGTGAATTTCGTGGATTTGGTAAATTCTTTTACTTCTTTGAATTCCATGAATTTGAAGAATTCACTGATTTCCTAGGATGTCCAAAAGACATTTTTCGAAAGGCGTCTGAGTGATGTCCCGAAATATGTAATAGAATTCTGTTGAATAAAACTGGTGCAGGTTATATCCCAGTCCTTGGGACGTTCCTAGGACGTCCAATATCAGGCCAAACAACGTCTCTAGGACGACTACTCATTTAAAGATGTCCTTGAGAAGTCTTAAGGACCTAGGATGTTCTCAATACATTGTTAATGCTGATGCTAGATGTTTTAAGACCATTCCCAGGATCTCTAAAATACGACATGCATGACAAGCGTCTTCGGGATGTCCCGAGACGTCTCTAGGACATCTTAAATTTTCTTTCTCGCTAGAAACTAGTTATGTTTTCAACCCATGTTATTATTTTCTACAAAATATAAACAAAAGACACATATTAAACCAAATATCCAATAAAAACAAAACCATTAATAACCCAAGAACGTCCTTCGGACGTGCCCAGGTCGTCCATCATCAGTCAAATCAGCATCTCTAAGACATATAATGTGCTAGAGATGTCCTTAGGATATTGATTAAAATATCAAACATTACATTTTCGTCCAGAATTTGTAACCTTTATTAAAAATCCATGTCGTTAGGTAAAAAAGTAACTATTTTGTTAAATAAAATTAAATTTCAACATGAGAAAATTGCTATAGGTTTAAATTAAATTTATTATCTAATATCACGAATACACACGTTAACAATTGTTTTATTTTTGATAAAGATAAGACGAATCCTTCGGTTCAGGTCTGTCCCCAACCTTTCCTCATTAACTGAAGTTTTGTGGGACGGACGTTATAATTACACTCTCCACCACATTACGATTTTCTACTTAACTTGGACATAATTTCGACTCGCAAAATAGACGTATCGCATAAAGGGGGCAGTTGGGCGCATAATCTTAACAATTAATAATACAAACTTCAAAATAGTCTGAGAAGAAACTAGAACTTTAATTTAAAAAAAAAATACAAGCGGTAGATGTAAATGTCATGTTTCAGGCGATGAATGGAGACTGAGTGTTTGGAATACTAGGCGGGTAAATTATGTCAACGTAAGAGAATCACGAGAAACTATGCACGTAAGGAAACTAGATATTTTATGTGTGCCTGAAGCAAAGAAAAAGGGATGCGAAAGTAGAGACATAGAAAACGGGGTGTTGAAACGCGGATTTGAAATACGGTCAGGAGTAGATAGTGAATCACATGGTAGGCAAGGAGTAAGTCTGATATTGAATAAAAGAGCAAAGCAGCATCTCGAAGATCATGATTTTGTATCTTTCAGAATACTGTGGACTAGAATATTGGTAGGAATCAGAAGATTATTTATCATAACGTGCTACGCCTCAATTGATAGTGATTCGAGAGAAGTAAAAGACGTCTTCTGGGACACTTTGAACGACACAATCAATATTTGCGATCATGGAGAAATAATTCTTCTTCTAGGAAATATGAATGAATGGGTGGGCATTCAAAATAGAAATACAGAAAGAGCACTTGGTACTTTTGGGGATGCAAGAACAAACTATAACAGAGATAAATTAGTTGGCTAATGCTTAGAAAGGGGTCTGTTTGTTACAAATACTTTATTTAGGCACAAAATGATCCACATGTACACCTGGTCTAAAGACAATAGCCACAGTATAATTTACTTTGTTGTTGCGAATAAAAGACTAAAAGAGGTAGTCAAAAATACAAGGGCCATGTAAGATTCCGAATGCAATATTGATCATTACCTTCTGATCACCAAAATAAAGGTCGGGGATGTAGAAAAAAGAGATCCAAAAAACTAAAAAAGACGCAAATAAAAATAGAGAAGCTTCAGAAACCGGATGGTCGAATAGATTTCCAAAATAAGATAACTGAAAGCATAGATAGGGCAACTTCGGGGCCTCTTATAAGAAACAAATACACAAAGTGCGCATGGATAATGTTCAGGAATATCATTTTTAGATGTGCGATCTAAGTGTTTGGTACCGTGGTTATAGAAAGAATATCTGGCGATGCATCGTAGAATGATAAAATGTGGCTTCCCAAAAATCAAAGAAAGAAGCTCACAGGTCTAAGCAAAGAAAATAAGGAAAAATAAAAGTAAAGAATTTGTCATAATGAGAATTAGTAATGGGGAAATGCTATATGATTCAGACGGGATACAAGACGCTTTCAGACACTATTTTAGGGGACAATTAAAGTTATAGGACACACTGTGGCTAGTACATACCACATAGACTGTACGAATTGATAAATATATATATCGAGATGGGAGAAGTTTCGGATGATTAGAAAAAACCAAAATAAAAAGGTCTGGGGAGTTCAAAGTGGGCTTATGCCAGAAAGTTCATGTACGAATCAAATATTCAGCTTAAGGCAAATCACAGAAAAAAAGTTTGATAGTAGGAAACAAGGTTTTCTGTGGATTTGTTGACCGAGAAAAAGCTTTTGACAAGGTAGAGAGAAGTAAACTTTGGGAAGTCCAAAAAGAGTAGGGAGTCAGTGGATGGCTTCTACAAGCTATACAGACAAAATATACGGGTAGCAAAGTAAGTGTAAGGTTAAATGGGAAATTGAGTGACTGTTTCGATATTATGCCAAGGGTTAGGCAAGAATGCGTTATATCTTCACGGTTACTCGTATTACGCATGGACAAGTGTTTAAGAATGGCCCCTTTTGCCGAAAAAGGTGTGGATCTCGAAACAGTAAGGTACGTGGGTTAGCGTTTGCAGATGATAAGGTTGTTATGGCAGAGTCAATCAGAGACTTTCAAAGCATGTTGAATAAACTTAATGCAATCATGAAGAGCATGGGCATCAAAATTTACGAAAACCTTATCAGAAGTGAAAATATAGCAAATAAAGCTAAAATGGCAGTATACAATTGCCGGCATGTCTTGGTTTTGAGTAATGTCAATGATGCACACTTTGGTTCTCTTTAAAATACTTTTCTTTTAAATGACTTCTATTAGGACTAACATCCGAACTGCTCTTGCTCTGGTCGTTACACGCAAACTATAATGCTAAGAAACCTGGCTGTGTCGCCATCTTGTGATCTCACTGAAGAAGCGTGATTTCTCACACTCCCTCCCTCCTTAAAAAATCGTCTAGTTTTGGACTCTATCTTATTCTAATAATAAAAAAACGTAAGGGTTTATGGGTATTTCTTAAACTAATTAACGCATCTTAATCCGACTTGGGTGACTTGATCAACAAAGAGTGCCCAGCCATCCCGTCTTCACAGTAATCGCCTAGTCCTCCATGGTCTTCAAAATACTTGAGCTTGTGGCAATCTTTTTTGAGTGCAATCTTCAGCTGATTTAGTGTCGCACCAGATTCGAATAGGGTATAGTCTTCTTTATGATTTATCTTATTGCTTTATCTAATAAGATCAGTTCCGGGCACGCCTAACTTATTTTCAAGTATTCAGCTTGGCAAGTCAAGAGCGTTACGTAGGACTGTCTTATGACTCCTCCAAGCCACTGGATCCCCAAAAAGTCTGTGTATGTTTCCACTGGTTGAAATGGCTTCCTCCTAATTTCTCAAACTAGAATCAGTAATGGCTTCTAGATTTTCGAATGAACTCTATAAGTTAATCCAAGTTCTATTGTTACTCTAAATTACAAAGAACACTCTTTTAACATTATTCTAATCATTTTCGGATAGATCCAACTGTTTTCTGGCCAGATAATTTACTGCAAATGACATATCTGGTCTGGTAGACTCCGCTAAATACAAATGATGCGTGGCCTAACCGTTCATGTCATAACCTAGCCTTAGTTAGTCTTTTATATCCCCTGATTTTATTTATAAGGATTTTGCTGTACAAACATTTCTAATTGAATCAGTAGATTCTCCTTTGTCTGGCTGTATTATTTTTCTTTCTAAAATTGTCCCCCTAAGGTTTGCGTGTTTATCTTTGCTTTCTGTTCCTACTTCTACCTTTTTTGTTTCATCGGTCTCTGCTTCTATCTCCCTCCCAAGCGTAGACTCTACACTATCTAATTGGTCTTTTTGTCTTTTGGGGTCTAATGTGTCTATATTTTTCTTGTTTGTCTGCATTAGTTCGGTGGGTTCGTTCAAAGTCACAATTCTAACTCTGCATTCATAGTTTGTATATTCTAATTCTCAGTCCTTATCTTTGGTGTATTCAACTCCCTTAGTCACTGTCCAGTTGGGTTTATGGTATTTCCCTTTTAAGAAGATTTCACCTATTTCTTTGTAAAAAATTTGTAACGTCTTCTCATCTAAATATATCCCTAGTCCCGCATCAGCAAACCATCAGAGGGAAATTACATTTTCTGAGATGTCACTTGCGGCTAACAATAATTCTATATCTGTACCGACTGTACTATACGGTAGATAGTCATAGACTTACCGAGAAAAAGACTAGAGTAAAATTAACGCAATTGAGATGAGATTCTTCCGCATAATATGCGGGAAAATTCTCATGGACAAAGTGAGTAACCAGATCATTCTCACAGAATGTAGTACGGACGAGTCGCTAGTGCACATAAGAAAGAAAGTGATTAAGAGGGTTCGAGCATGTTGGGAGAATGCCAAATGAACGACTAACGAAACAAGTGTATCAAGGTAAAGTAAATAGCAGCGTGCCCAGTGGCAGACCGCGGAAAGAATCGTTAGAATATGTGAATGAGACTCTAGTTAGAAGGGACATCAGAAGCCACAAAAACACGAGAGCCTGCATCAAAAAAGACATGCACTTAAAAGAAGTTAGAGAACTATACCAGGACAGGAAAGTATGGCGGCCAATAGTTAATAAAAAGAGTGTCAGTAGAGTGAATGACGCCTGAAACAAAAGACCTTGGCCACTAATAGACCCAAGTGGGGAACCTTACATAATGACTTTGTGAAGATCTTCACTTGGGGTGATTACTAGAGAGATTGATTAGCAACTTGGGTCGGAGCAGTGTTGCGGAACGAACGCGTTACTTAAATAAATAACACGAGAATGATAGATTATTCTGAAAATTCTATATCATTTCCTCATAGTACTCCCTCCCTACGGAGTAAGTCACGCCTACCCCGAAAGGAAAATGGCTTAATGGTGTAATAATAATAGTTACGAAGTTCAATGATTTCATAAAATTCAAGAAATACATGAAGTTCAAAGAATTCATTAAATTCAAGGTATTCATGGAATTCATGGAATTTAAGTAATTTACGAAATTCAGAAATCCATTGAATTTACGGGAATTCACAGGTAAGGAATTCCGTAAATTTCGTGAATTCTTCGAATTATTCCAGTGCCGTAAATTTTTTTGAATTCTGTGCATTCTTTAGATTCCATGAATTCTGTGCATTCTTTAGATTCCATGAATTCTGCAAATTTTGCGAATTCCGTTTATTCCGTGAATGCCTCGATTACATCAAATTCTTTGCATGTACCGCATTTGCATTGCTTGAGTACCGCGATATCCGCGAATTCCATGAATTTCTTTAATTACTTTATTTGTACAAGTTTTTTAATTAAACTGTTAACTGTTCTGGTAGAAATTTATTTCTTTTAGCTGAAAATGATTTTTTGCCCGAGAACTTAGCTTTTAAAGGGGGAGGGTCGGTAAGGCCGGTTTTTGGCCTAATTTATTTTTGGACCAAAAAATCTGAAAAAATCATGGTAGTATCTTATAAGTATCTCGAGTCG
>NC_046663.1:32145536-32153122 GCF_010883055.1 Belonocnema kinseyi | reverse complement strand
TATCGATTTGACTTTCAAATGACCTTGAACCTGACGCTATAAAGGTCAGCGGACACCAGGTTCATAATCAGCGACCCCAAAAACCTATAACATATTTTTTTTAATTTTTTACCGTTTTTTCTCGATTTGACCTTCAATTGACCTTCAAATGACCTTGAACCTGAAGCGATAGAGTTCAACGGATGCCAGATTCGTAATTAGCGACTCCAAAAACCTATAACGTATTTTTTGAGAGTAGTCCGTTTAGCGTGCAATCGACTCGGGATACTTATAAGATACTTCCATGATTTTTTCGGATTTTTTGGTCCAAAAATAAATTAGGCCAAAAACCGGCCTTACCGACCCTCCCCCTTTTCGGTTATAAATTAACTTTCTTTTTATTTGAAAATTTTTTTGTAAACTCATCTGCTTGAGTCGAAAATCCATCAGGAACATGAAATCCGTCTATATTTACTAACTCTTATGTTAAAACGAGTATTAATTAAATAGCAGTGACTAATATTTTCTTTATCATATATTTCAGAAAAGATCATAAACTTAAGATTCATGAAGGTCTAAAGTCATCTTCAGTTAGAATAAAGAGAAGAATGAAAAAAGTTTAGAATAAATTTTTCCTTACTTTATTACAATAAACACTTTTTACACAAAAGAAAATACAATGAATGCAGTAATTTTAGTAAGTAATGTATTTATTTCAAAACGTAGTTCATTAAAATACATAATTTGAAAACGAACATATTTAAATTATAGAAGGTTGTCAACAATCGCAGCGAGTTTATTAGTATTGTGATCAAAATCCTGCACCTCCATCCTGATCTCAATGATATTGAGGATTATGATTATTTTTAGGAACCTGAGATTGATAGTCAATGTATGGATTACTCAATTAGCTGTTATCATTGTAAATTAACACCTGTTTATCATCCTGTGAAGAGTTTTTTAGAGGTTGAGGCGGCACGCTGAATAGATCACGAGTATTTGAAACTTGTATTGGTTTCGCAGTATTCACAATGGTTGGGTTCGATTCTAATATATATTGAGAATAACTTGGTTTAACGATCTTAACATCTGTTCGCTTTTTTGGTGATTCTGTAAAAAAATTCGAATATATATATACAAGTGTTAACATACCTGATCCAAACTATCTAGATTTGACCGAGGCTACACATTTGCCACATCTAGGAAATTATTATTACAAGGGGTCAACAACTCTCAGTTTGTTGTACACGAAGTTTTTTTTTTCAAATACTGCGAAATAGTTTAGAATTTACAGGCACATTAAGAAGTACCTTGTGATACTAGAAACTATTTGACAGCATTTCGTAATAAGTTGACATTTTTCAGAATACTTAGCAACATTCAAAAAATGTTGGGAATAATTCAAAATATCTCAAATATTAAGAATACTGATACCTGTTTCATCTGTGTTTTTTCTTCGCCGGCTTAATCCAAGAGGCTTATATTTCTCTATAAAAGGCTTCGAAACCAGCTGATTAATTTCTTTGTCAAAAACGAGTTGACTATATTGTTCAGCAGCTGGTTGAGATATTGAATTTGAATCAATGGACGAAGACGAAGGAGTAGGAGGTCTAGAAGTAAGAAAGGGATCTATGCTGTCTTTATTTTTAGTAGAAGAATTTTTTCCAGTGTTGATTTTTTTCAACTTATTTGATGCATCTGTAAAAGAACAAATATAGAGAAACATACATAATACTCATCATATCAATAATATATATTATCCAGATTTTGATTGAAAAAGAATAATGATTATGATAATTACCAATTTTGTTGAAGGAAAGTACAAAGATAAGCCCGAAAGCACCGAAGGAGAACCTCATTTTCTTTCCACATAGAGTAAACTGATTCGTTTGAAATTTCTTAAGAGAAAACTCATACTTTTTAAGAAATTGGCTCGCTTATGTACATACTAATCCTTTGATGCACGATTGCAGGTAGGGGAAGGAGGTTGAGAAATATAGTATACAGTTCTTTAAGTTTTATTTATTTTTCATAAAATTAACCTCATTTTTCAAAGAATACGATATGCTGCCCACAAGTTTTCTGCTTTCTCACTGCGTGACAATTAGAAATTCAACGAGTCATTGAAATAACTATTTGTTCGTCGAATAGTACATTTTCGAAATGTAGACCAGTAAAAACAAAAAAGTTCATACTGTCATATACGTATAATTTTGCAAGCATGTGTTTGGAAGATCAATTTTAGATATTTGTAGGTTTTTATAATGCCCATTTTTTTCAATGATGTAGTATTTTACAATTATTTTAATACATTTTAAAAATCATCGCTTCCATTTTGTTAATTAAAAACTTTTTTTCAAATTTGCTGACTGATTCCGAAAGAGATCAGTAAAACTCTGCACAATTCAACGATAAAGTTAGGAGAACTAAATATTAACTTAGTATTCAAAAAACCATGGAAATCCAGAAAAACTGGCTTAAATACATCCCAGTAGCCAAAACAAAATTAAGGATATTCTAGAGACGTCTTCGGGACATCCCTAAGACGTATTTTAGAATATCACTTTTGGACGTCCTAGGGATGCTCCCAAGACGTCAAACATCAGTACCAAAGATGTTCCTAGAATATCATATGGTTTTGGTACGTCATTATGACTTTCTTAGGACATTGGTCGTCCGAGAAACGCTTTAAGGACGTTCTTTAAAATTCCATCGCTTGTTGCCCTATATCCTTAAGACGTCTTTAGGCCAACTTTAGGACATAAGACGTTTTAGAGGCTTTCACTGAACTGACCTAAGACGTCCAATAAACGACATTAAGAATTAAATGTTAAAATCGCGGACTTCAGTCTGATTCCTCTTGGAACAGAGTAAATGAAAGTTACTTTTTCACCAAAATAAATAATAAAACACAGTGGGCAAAAAATCAGGGATATCCTAGAGAAATCTTCGAAACATCCTTTAGACGTCTTTTAAAATTCTTGGGATTCTTTTGGACATTCTGAGGATGCTCTTAAGACGCCTAGTATCAGTACGAAAGATGTCCTGAGAATGTCCTATGTCCTTAAGACATCTTTAGGATATCTTTAGGACATTAGACGTTTTAGGGACGTAGATTTGACTGGCATTGGATGTCCTATTAACTTCCCAAGGACGTTCTAGGGATTTAATTATTTTCGTGCACACTCGGAATTCTTTTAAAATTACATGCTGCAAGTTCAGTTCGCCAAGAGAATTTTTAACTAAGGTTGTGAATCTACAAATAAAAGTTATTCTTTAACCAAGTAGTTTCACTTTCAGTTATTCAGTTGAATATTCTACCAAAAAATCGCAGTGGGCACAAAACCGTGAACTTTCCACGAACAAGATTTTAATGAAAAATATAACAATATTTCAACCGATTAGTTTTGATCAAAAACGTTATTTTTATACTCAGAAAGCTAAATATTTAATTGAAAAGTTTAATTTCCAACTATTATAGATTAATTTTCTGCAAAAGAAAAATGATCAAAATAGTTGATTTTTGATGCCGTAAAGATGAAATTTGAATAAAAATGGTCAACAAAACAGTTTAATTTTTTACTTGAAGTTGAATTCTCAACCAAATGGTCGAAATTTCGAACGAAAAATATTAAAGGAAACCCAACAACTTTTACTATATTTACCATATTTACCATATTTATCATATTTTACCATATTTTGCATTATTTGGCCGAAAAAATGTAATTTTAGATTTTTCATTATTTTGTGTGGTGTCAAAATACAAAAAGAAACAATGACGAGTTATTTTGAGTTTACTTATCTATTGTAATTTAAAGATTCTAAAAAAATCATTATTTCACTTTACTCGGTTAAAACAATCAGAAGAAGAGGTTTTCAAATTGAGGCAAGCTGTGACACATTTAAAATTCCACAATATGACCTTCTTATTATTTCAATAGAGTTATGAATGTTACACCATCGCGTCGTTTCCTTGAAATTATAAATTTTCACGTTTTCCATTTTTATCACGTTTTCCCATTATTTTATACAATTTCAAACAGTTCACCTTTTACCAAGCAATTAGTTTTCATCTATTGAATCAGGAAATATTTCGAAAGTATTGATACTAAATTATAAAATAGATGAGGATATATATGTAAGGCCAAAGCCCGCAAGCACCTAATGTGCGAATTCAAAGAATTCAGTGAATTCACGGAATTTATGGAATTAACAGAATTCACGAAATTCACGAAAATCACGAGCTCAAAGAAATTCACGGAATTCAAAGAATTGAATAAATTCAAAAAATTAAAAGAATTAACAGAATTCAAAGAATTCAAGGTATTCAGTTAATTGAACCGATACAAAGAATTAAACGAATCCATGGAATTCACAGAATTCAAAAGATTCACGGACTTGAAACAATTTTTGTAATTCATGGAATTTGTGAAATTAATGGAATTCAAGGAATCCGCGGAGTTTATGGAAATTTCTTGAATTACGTAAATCCCTGGAGGGTTTTGAGTACCTTGAATTCCATGATTTCCGTGAATAGTTTGAATTCCATGAATTCTGTGAATTC
The DNA here is from genome assembly GCF_010883055.1 of Belonocnema kinseyi. Taxonomy (NCBI): domain Eukaryota; kingdom Metazoa; phylum Arthropoda; class Insecta; order Hymenoptera; family Cynipidae; genus Belonocnema; species Belonocnema kinseyi. Next base: position 32,148,579 of record NC_046663.1, on the reverse strand, counting down.
CTTGAGTTCGTTTAATTCCCTGAATTCCGCGCATAGCTTGCATTCCGTCAATTTCTTATACTTCCTGGATGCCATAATTTCTGCGAATTTCTTAAATTGCTTGAATTACTTTAACTCTGTGAATTCCAAAAATTTCATTAATTTTCTTGAAAGCTTGAATCCGTAAATTCTTCGATTTTCTTGATTCCCTTGTATCCGTAAATTTCTTAAATTTCGTGAATCCCTTGAATCCTTCGCATTTCTTAAATTTATTCAAGTCTGTGAATTCTTACAAATTATTTGAATTCTGTAAATCCCGTGAATTCCTTAATTAACTTCCATTCCTTCAATTCTCTCTCTTGCATGAATTCCTTCAATTCCGTGAATTCCTTTAATTCCTACAGTTTTGTGGATTCTGAATATTCTGTGAGTTCCGTGAATTCCGTGTACTCTTTGAATTATGTGAAATTATTGAATTCCTTCAATTCCTGTTAATTGAATTCCGTAAATTCCTTGAATTCTCTAAATTCCGTTAGTTTTATGTATTCTCTAAATGCAGTGTAGTAGTTTTAGCCTGCAATCAATTTTTCAAAGTTCAAATCATTTTTTTCAACACTACTCCTTTCCCCTACCGAGTGAGTCACGCAGGCATGTCCCCATTTTCATCTAAATTGTTAAATCTTCGAGGAAAAAAGATCAATTTTATAGAAAGTACTTGTGTTTGAAAGAAAAAAAATTCTACCCAGAAAAAAGAATTTTCTAATACAAAAAGAGGAATTTTTAATAAACGAGTTATGCTTTTAACAAAAAAGATAACAATTCAATAGAAAGTCGAATCAACAAATAAACAAATTTTCAGCAAAATATTCGAATTTTGAACCACATAGTTGAATTCTGAAACTACGAAGATGAATTTTCAATCAAATAGTCGAATATTGGAAGGAAAAGAATTAAACTTAAAACAAGCTAAATTTTTAGCAATAACGTTGAATTTCTAACTAAAATAAACAATCTTTTTAAAAAATAATTTTGAAGAAAGATGTTTAACTTTTAACACACTTGTTAGTTTATTTAAAACGGTCCATTTCATCCAAAAATGGGTTTCACAGTTTCAAAAATTAATTTTATTCGAAAAAAACAGATGTTTAAGAAAATAACAAAGAACAATAAATAATAAAAAATAATAAAAGAGAATTAGGTTTTAACGAAAAAGTTTTTAATTTTTTGTTATTCATTTTTATAAATTTATTTCGCATATAAACTTCATGCGCATATGTAGATATTGGGTTGGGAAACAGGTAAGCGGATATACACCAAATTGCTTCTTATTTATTTTCCTTGACATTTTTTCCAATCTTCCAAGTTTGTTCTTAGATACCTAGGTTTTTAATGCTTTATTACGGCCTTATAGTTTTAGGGTCAACAGAACATTGAAATAACTATCTGTATGTAAAATAATACATTTTAGACGCTAGTGAACGGAGCAAAACTTTTAGCTAATTACAGAGTTTTATTAGGCATATTTTTTCAAATAATATCCTATCAGCCAGTTTTTTTAATTCAAAAACGTATAAAAATAAATTTATATTTCTTATCAGTCAATCCCATTTTTTAAATTTTTATATTTTTAAACAAATCGCTGCCATTTTCTAAGCTTCAATCTTTTCGCCAATTTTCCGACGTATTTTGAAAAAATCTAGTAAAATACATCCAAATCTCACAAAAAAATGTTTAGGCATTTGAATGTAGAAAGAATATATTGATATTTAAAAATTCGTTTTAATACTATTAATTGCTGCTTTCAATGGTAATTTGTTATCATAATTAGCAATTAAAAAAATTTCTTCATTTTGTGGAACAAAGAATATTGCTTTTAAATAAAAACCATAGGATTTTCTTCTCGGAGTCTCATAATTTGTTTAACATCCATCCTTTTGGCTGAATTCAACTGTTCTTTATCTGAAATTAAAATCTTTTTTTATTAAAATGTCAACTGTACATTTTTGTTCAGAAATTATGAATTTAGTTGAAAATTCACGTCATAAGTTGAGCAACAAAATTTATTATATTATATAATGAATACTAATATTTATTAATCGTTAAACTAAAAATTAAACTATCTCATTTTTTTAATTTATCCATTTTAGCTGAAAGTTGAACTGGATACCTGCTTGTCAAAAAAGCCTCTCTTCACGTGATCATCCAAAATGACAACTCTTGAGTTGGTTGTCTAAAAGACGGAATTCACTGGATTCGGAGAATTCAAAAAACTCCCGCAATTTAAGGAATTCACAGAATTCATATAATTCACGGGATTCATGGAATTTACGGAATTCTCGGAATAAAAAATTTTGAATCTGCGAATTCTGTACATTTCGAAAATTCCAAATGTTCCGCAAATTTCGTGACTTTCTGAAATTTATTTAAATTGTTTAAATTTCGTTAATTCTTTGAATTTCGTAAATTTATTGAATTCTGTGAATTCTTTGAATTGCGTGAATAATTCGAATTTCACCATTTCTGTTCCTTCTGTGAATTCCTTAAATTCCATGAATTTCTCGAATTCTTTGAATTCCGTGAATTCTGAGAATTGATTAAATTCCGTAAATTCTGCGAATTGATGGAACTTCACAAACTTCATATATAGCTTAAATTGATGGAATTCTGCGAATTCCGTAAATTGATTGAATTTATTTATTAGATTAAATTTATTGATTGAATTGATTATGAATTTATTAAATTTCTGGAATTCCGTAAATTCCTCGAACTTATTAGATGCTTTGTATTTCGTAAATTCCTTGAATTTCGTGAATTCAACGAATTTCTCAAATTCCGCGAATTCAGTGAATATCTTGAATTGCCTTAATTCCACAAATTGCTTGCATTACGAGTATTTCTTGAATCCTATGAATTAATTTATTTCCTTAAATTTCGTGAATTCCGCGAATTCCTTAAATTTAGTAAATCGGTTAAGATGGTTCGGACATGTTGAGAGAATGCCAAATGAACGACTAACGAAACAAGTGTATCAAGATAAAGTAAATGGCAACGTGCCCAGAGGTAG